>NC_081555.1:21574642-21874642 GCF_963082655.1 Stomoxys calcitrans | reverse complement strand
AATAGAGTTAAGACAAAATTCCTCACAGAAATGCCTTTGTGATTAAATTTCCAATAGAAATGAAATTTTGATCAAATTTCCGACAGAAAAAAAATTTTATAAAAATTTTCCAAAAAAATTTAATTTTGACCAAATTCTTATAGAACTAAAATTGTAAAAAAATTTCCAACAGATATGAAATTTGGACAAAAATTCGCCATGGAAATAAATATAATAAAAATTTCCCACAGAAATGAAATTTAAACAAAATTTCCGATAGAAATTTAACATATTTTTAGACATGAAATTTGGACAAATTTTTCCATGAAAATAAATTTAAGATAAAATTTCCCACGGAAAAGAAATTTTGACAAATTTTTCCAAAAGAACTTAAATTGTGACAAATTTCCCACAGAAATGAAATTTTTATAAAAATTCCCCATGAAAATGGAATTAAGACAAAATTTCCCTCAAATTTTGACAAAAATTTCCCATAAAAATGAAATGTTAACAAAATTTTCAATTGAAATGAAATTCGGGCCATCTTTTCTATGGAAACGATTTTTTTTACACAAAAATTTTACAAATTTTAAAAAATTTCCCATGAAAATGAATTTAAAATCAAATATCTCATAGAATATTTTGACAAAATTTCCCATAGAAATGAAAGTTTTGACAAAATTTCCTTTAGAAATGAAATTTTTGGCAAAATTTCCTATAGAAATGCAATTTTTGACAAAATTTCCTATAAAAATGCAATTTTGACAAAATTTCCTATAGACAAGAAATTTGGACAAAATTTCCTATAGACAAGAAATTTGGACAAAATTTCCTATAGAAATGAAATTTTAACAAAATTTCCTATAGAAATGAAATTTTGACAAAATTTCCTACAGAAATGAAATTTTGACAAAATTTCCTATAGAAATGAAATTTTGACAAAATTTCCTATAGAAATGAAATTTTGACAAAATTTCCTATAGAAATTAAATTTTGGCAAAATTTACTTTAGAAAATTAAATTCAGATCAAATTTGCCATAGAAATAAAATTTTGCCAAAATTTCCCACAGACATTAGGTTTTGTCTAAAACTCCCATAAAATCCATATTTTGACAAAATTTCTTATAAAAAAGTTTTTATAGATCGATGCTTACGACAAACGAAATTTCAAATGAGAAATCTCCTAGACTGGAACCAGCAAGGACAGAGAAAGAGGGGACGCCGGAAAAACTCATGGATCCACTATACGAAAAGACAATTGGAATCAACCCATATGTGGTGGAATCAAGCCAAGGCTTTGGTCAACGATAGAGATAGATGGAGAGAGCTTGTTGGTGCCCTATGTTCACACTGAACCATATTTTTTGTGACATATTTAATATACTCCAATTGTAAATAAAAGATATAAATATAATGAAATTGGGATAAAATTCACTTTAAAAATTCAAAATTTGCCCAAATTTTTTTTACAAAAATTTAATTAAGATAAATGTTTCTAGAAAAATTAAAATTTTGTTAGATATCGTCTTGTTGCAATTTTTTTACTACAAGAAATGTTGGCCTGTATCTAGTAGTTGTTATACAATAAGTATCGTCTACCTGTATCTTGTGTTGTCTGAAACAAATGTAAAGCATACCTTTAGGAGCTATATTTAAAATAAAACGTAATAATAACTTTGCAAATTTATTTAGAGTGATTTTTGTTTTGCTCTAAGCAATTTCAAAGAAAAATGTTTATAGTATATCACTGTCAGTCATTTGCAACTGTTATAAAAAAAAAACACTCAAGAGAAAAAAGGAAGCCTTTTAAATATACCAAAAAAATTGAGGAGAAGAAACTCTCACAAATTAGAAAAACATTACGCTTAAAAATCACTGGGTCTAAAAGAAAGAGTTACTACCTACACAAGAGACTTTGTAAAAAAAAAATTTAACAAAAGTGAAAAAATAACAACAATAGAAAAACATTTCATTGCTGTTAATAACGGTCAATGAATATGTATGAATTTTGTTGCTAGCTTAAAAAACAGACAAAAAATATAACAGAAGTATACAAACGTGTCAAGGAACAAAAGGGTTTGAGGTACTTATGGCTAAAGGGGAGCAATACTCAATGCAAAACCCTTCATTCGTCCTTTTCGAATATTCACCGGAAAAAAACATGGTTTTTTTCGGGGGATGCAAAAAAGAAACGGCTTGCCATTGCTGGCAAAGATGTTGGATTTTTCATTAAAATCAAGTGAATCAACAACAACAATAACGGCGAATATAACTGCTGGCATGGTTATCCTTTTTCGACTCGTCCTGGCTATGGTTTGCCATCCATTCATTGTTTTGGGTGTTTGGCGTATGGCATTTGGCGTTTTCCAACTCCCCGCTGCCTATGCCCTTGATCCTGATATTATATTTCTTTTTAACATAATTTTTAATGGTTTTTAGATTTTACTTGTTTTTTATTTTTTGGACCACCATCAGTTGTTGGCGTTAAGAATAACAGAAACGCACTTGTCCTTTAATAACAAAAAAACCAAAAAAAAAAAACTCGAAACAAAACAACATTCAAATTTGATGAGGAAAAAATCGAGAGAAAAGAGTGTGCAAACCCCAGCCATCGAAAGCCAAAATAAAGAAGGAGCCACTCTATGTAAGGATAGCGAGAAAGTGGTAATTAAACATGAAGAAGAAGAGTCAGTAATACAGCGAAAGGAGTACAGTTGATTACAAAAACTTAATTATAAATGGTCATGTTGGTTAAATTTTGTCAACAATTTTTTATAGAAATTTTTATCAAATTTTTTTTTGTGTTGAAAATTTTTTCAAAATGTTATTCCATCAAAATTTTGTTTGTATAAACAATTTTGTTTCCATAGAAAATTTTATCAAATTTATGTGGTACCCTGATATGATCCAATGTTCGTCCTAAATAGGAATGCTTCTATCATTGCACAGCTCACTAATTAGGGAGTAGTTGAAAGCATGTAATCTTTTTTGGGGCTGATTGGACTGATGAGATGCCTTGGTTGGCATTGAAATCGCGATCTCCATAGCCTGCCCAATACATTACAACACATATGCTTAACTTTTTTAAAAGGTTTTTATTTTGCTTTCCATGGAAAGCAAAATCAAAGCCTATGGGTTTCAACTGGAAAAACAAATCCAAAAACTATATGAAACAACCAAACTAGAGCGAAAAACAGAAAAATTATGTTTCTTAGAAAATTTTGTAAAAATTTTGTTTCCATTTTTTTTTTATTTTTGCTTTATTCAGCTCTCTCTATCATTTTTGAGTGGGGATACTTCACCCTGAATGTGGATATCGAATTGGTAGCCTTTATCCGCCTATGACTCTGAACGCCTGCGTTCGAATCCTAGCGAGAACATTGGACAAAATTTAAAGCAGTGGTTATCGCCTAACATGCCATGCACGGTCATGTAAAAAATTCTCCCCAGAGAGGTGTAGCATTGAGGCACGCCATTCGGGCTCGGCTATAAAAAAAAGTCCCTTATAATTGAGTTTAAATTTAAATCTAAAAGCTCTCATTGATGATTATGAGGTTTGCCCTTGCTCAGTTTCTGGGCAAATGCCTTTCTTTTGAGGCCTTTATTGCCATATTGGTAAATATTTCCCATTTAGAGGGCATTTCAGGGGTGGGGTGGCCAACCAGACACTTGGCCCTTAAAAACCATTTTATATGAGCCCCATATCGATTTCCCGAAAATCATTCAATTTCCACCTCAAATAGATTTTATATTTATATAAGTCATATATTAACATGGTCGGTAAATACGTCCGATTAGGGAGGTATTTTGGAGTGGCTGCCCAAAGGCATGGGTCTTCAATTGGATATCAAATTTTGATTTTTTCTCTCAAGCACCTTTCGATTGAGCTCTATATTGCAGTCATAGGTCAATATATCCATTTGGCGGGTTTTGAGCGGCCCCCGAGTCTCCCGATCCCAATAATAGAACCATGTTTTGTTTTTGGTGACTGTAAAAGTGCAAAAAAATTTCAAAGGAATCACATTACCAAACTCCGAAATCTGGTGTTTTGAAAATTAGAGTAATGAAAAGTGCTTCTTAGGGGGGATATGGCACCTCAGGCATTTCAAATCAAATATGGATATCAAATTCGTGCTCCACTCCCAAATCCTCTTAATTTGAGCCGCATATTGCCATGGTCGGTAAATATGAACGGTTTGGAGTGTGTTTTGGAGCTGGGGCGGTCACCGGCACTTTGCCCCGAAAATAGATATTAAATTCGTTCTTTTCTCCCAAATACCGTTGATATAAGCTCCATTTTGCCATGGTCGGAAATTAAACTCATTTTAAGGGGTGCTTTAGGGCTTACCCCCCTAGGATATCAAATTCGTTTTCTACTCAAATACCATATTGTCATAATGGGTCAATTAACCTATTTGACGTACTTTTAGGAGGAGTAGTGCCACCTAGACTTGATCACAAATTTTTATGTCATTTTCGTAATCTACTCCCAAATACATTTCATTTGAGTCCCATATAGCCATGATCGGCTAATATGCCCATTTGGGGATATTTTGGGTTGGGGCGACCTCCCATGACTTGGGCCTAGTTTTTTTTTGCCATATTTGTGTTCTACTGCTGAATACTTTACATTTGAGTCCCATATTGACAACATCGAATATATCTGTTAAGAGGCGTTTTGGTGTTGGGGCGGCCCGCTGGGTACTTGGTATTCGGTTTCATTTGATATCCATATTGTTGCTATCGGTCCGCTTTTGGTTTTGGGTGGTGTTTTTGGGGTAAGGAGGAGTGTCCGCCACCATCCGATACCAAAAAATTATGAAGCCTATGTTTCCTTCTAGGCAATCCTACACAATCTGTGAAAAATTTAAGAAATACGGTTGAGCCGTTTTTGATTCTACGAAACAAACCGAGACCCAAATAGCCATGATTGGTTCATATGCCAATTTGGGGAGTTTTTGTGGGGTGGGTTGATCCCCTATACATCGATCAGATTTTGTATACCATATTTGTAATCTACTGCCAAATACTATTCATTTGAGCCCCATTCGACATGAACGTCCAATATGTGTGTTTGGGGAGATTTGGGGTTGAGGCGTCTCGATGGGTACTAAGTCTCAAATGTTAATGTCATATTCCTATTCTACTATACAATACCTTTCATTTGATACCCATGATGCTTCCATTGGTCCACTATTGATTTTGGGTGGTGTTTTGACATAAGGGGGAGGGTCCGCCCACCTCGGTATTACAATTTCAATTTTGACTAAGAAATATCATTAGCGGGAGGTGTCAAATGGATCATGGTGCTTTACAACCATTCCAACTAAAGTAAGTCGTAAAGCACACATCTGAATTTGAATGGGACTCTTTAAGACGACTTGATTCATAAGCGCAATAGAAAACAAATTAAATCTTACTTCCCTTATTCAAATCTAACGTATCCAACGATGCCAATAGTAACAAACACAAACATCTTTTGCAATTTTTTTTCTATAACGCTTATGAATCAATTCGTCTTAAAGAGCCCTGTTCAAATTCAGATGTGTGCTTTACGACTTACTCTAGTTGGAATGGTTGTAAAGCTCTATGATCCATTTGACACCTCCCGCTGATTATATTTCTTGGTCGAAATTGAAATCGCGATACGGGAATCCAGTCAAATGCTTCTAGCAACAACACACTTTTGCTGACTTTTAAATGTTGTTTTGCTTTACTAATCTTTGAATAGAAAGCATAAAACTATGGTCTAAAGCAGGACAATATCCTGCAATTTATTTCTATAAAAAATGTTTTCACAAATCCTCGTCAAAATTCATATTTTTGAGTTTTGGAAATTTTTAAACTTAAATTTATAATCAACATTTGAAATTCCTTATCAGATTTGTTTCCTTACATGACTCTGGCAGAATATCTCACAAAAATTTTCTTAATTTTAAGTTTTATTAAAAATTTTCTTTTAATTTCAAATATATCTAATTCATTAAAAAAAATTCTTCAAACAAACTTATTTTCTTTTTATCCACATACTTTTAAGTTCTCTTTTCTCGAAAAAATGGTGCCTACTTTTAGGCTTTGTTTGTGTTATTCTGAGTACAGATGCTTGTACTAATTAAAAAAGACTCTCCAACGAAAGTTGTTTAGCCCAATGAGCCTCATTAAAAAGCAAAGTCGAAAACTTTCCAATGTTTTCCCTTTCACTGGTCATGTCCCCAATCGTTTGTCCCCGCCTGCCTGCCTACATTTTATCCATATATACATAAATATTTTTCTTTCATGAAAAACCCTTTGATTTTTTTTTGCTGTATTTCATTAGAAACTTTAATGGGTTTTATTTGTAATTTCCTTTTTTCACTTTTCGTGGGGATTTTTTTTCGCGTGTTTTCCGCCATTTTGCTTCAACTACCCGCTGTCGCCAACATTGAGCCGCCCCCTCCTCCTTTTCAAGCTAAACAAATGGCAAAATTTCAAACATTTTCCATTGACGCATATTGAAAAGTACTTTATGGCCAGGATTTCTTTTCTTCGAAACTCTTTTTTCTTATTATTTTTTCACAGAGTCCTTTTTTCGAGAATATTTCCATTAATTAGACAATGCTTGTCCGTTTGCTTCATGTACATAGAGGCAGCGGCGTTAGCGGCGGTGTGGTATAATAGAAATGAAGGGTTAGAAGTTTCCCTTTTTCGTCTTGGTCTTCAATGATTTGTTTTTTTGGGAAAAACTTGCACACGCCAAAAAAGGGTAAAAATCTAAATTTTAGAATATTACGCGTGCATAGAATTGAAAGTTTGTTGTCTTTTGGCGGGGTTGAATATTATAGAATAGGAATACATTAAAAAGTCCCCAGGATTTGTGAAATTTTCTATGTGCTTTCAAAGTGAGGGGGTGTTTTGGGTTGGCACTTGGCCCTTTTTGGACCCTTTAGGTCTCTCTCGCCGTTGTCGTGATGCTTCCAAGCATAATTATTATCTTTACAATTGAGTAAACAGATTTATCATTAATTGTGACAGTTTATGTCTCTAAAAAGCTTAAGGTTAAATTACAGGGAATTAGCGAAAGTAAATTGTGGCTTGTGCCGCTTGGACGTTGGTAGGTTGGTTGGGTTGAAGCGCTGTCATTTACCCCTTTATCAAAAATTGCCAAAAACATTACCATCGCTCCAAAAATAATTTTTGGAAAAATTATTTCAAAGTCTTCTTTAAAAGTTTTGGGGAAATTTTTAGGAAATAAACTTCTTAAAATGGGGCTTAATTAATTAAACATCATTGAAGCCTAAAAGAAGACTATGATTTTGATGGCAAATCACTTACAAACACTTAGAGTTAATTGTAGCCCAGCAAACAGGGGGTGAGGGACAAATGAAATTGCTTCTCTTATTTAAAATATCATGAAATAAATAATTGACATTCTGATAAAGTTCCTCAAAAGAAATCCTACGCCTATTTTGTAAGAAACAAACCTAAAATAAAGATAGCATACTTTATGGAAATCGAAAATATATTTGAAATAATGTCAAATTCTCAAATTTTCATTTGTTAGGGAAATTTCGTCAAAATTTAAATTTTTATAGGAAAAGGCTCATCATAACTGAATTTTTGATAAAGGAAGACTTGATGAACTTTTAACCATTAAAGTCACCCGGACCTGATGGAATATTTCCGGCGGTACTACAGGAGACCGACTATCTTAAGCCCCATCTGGACACTACTTTACAGCGTGACTAGAACTTGCATATACTCTGAAAGTTTGGCAGGAGGCAAGGGTGGTATTTATATCTAAGCCCGGCAAGTCATGTTATGCAACATCAAAGACCTACAGACCTATAAGTCTTGCGTCCTTTCTACTCAATATCATAGAACGTATTGTTGATACCATTATAAAGAGTAGGTCATCCAGCGAACTTCTCAAATACAAACTCAAATACAACTTATGTCTAGGAAATTTCATTTTAAAGGATATGCTGTAAAAATTGAATTTGCATACAAAATTTTGCAAGAATTTGATTTGCATAGGAGATTTTGTAAAAATTGGATTTGCATAAGAAATTTTTATGATTTGATAGGAAATTCTGTTACAATTTCCTTTCCATAGGAAATTTTGTTAAATTAAGAAATTGCTTTGTGGAGAACAAAATCAATCGACATAAATTGCGTACATGGGCTTTACTATAATTTACTCCTAAAAGTATGCTTCAGATTTGCATTAGGCAACAAAAGTAGGCAATTCTCATAACAACTCTAGATATGGGCAATATTTATAAGAGAATAATTGACAATATCATATCAATAAAATAATTTTTCTGCAAAATTTTAATTTCTATAGAAAATATTTCCAAAACTTTGTTTCAACAAAAATGTTACAGAAAATACGATCAATATTTCATTTCTATATGCAATTTTATCAATATACATATCATGTTTAAAGGAAAATTTGTCAAAATTTCATTTTTGTAGGAAATATTGTCAAAATTTAATTTCTATGGGAAATTTTGTCACTTTAAATTCTCATTTCTTTGAGAACCTATCTGATTTAGCGGATGTGAAAATTCGCAAGTTATTTGGCTTTTTAAAGCGATCTGCATGGTTCAACGGTAGGAACTAGAAGGCATCTTCCTTCTTCTGTTTCAGTGGTATCACAAGGGACGAAAACGTCTAAGTGAGTCTGATGACAGCCACTTGAACCTAACCTATCCTTTATTTATATACAAATTTTGACAAAATTTCACTTTTATAGAAATTTTTTTTCAAAATTTAATTTTTATAAGAAATTTTATCAAAATTTGATTTGCATAGGTAAATTTTATGACAATTTCTTTTCCATAGGAAATTTAGTAAAAATTTAGAAATGATCTTATGAACAACACAATCACTCTTATGAATATCGTAAGGTTACAAATAACCTTTACTTTACTCCTAACAGTATGCTTAGGATTTGCATTAAGCAACAAAGGACAAAGTAGACAATTCTCATAGCAACTCCTAGATGTACATTTTCTAGAAAAATTTTTCAAAATTTTCCTTCTATAGAAAATTTTGTCAAAATTTTATTTTTATAGAATATTTTCAACAGAACTTCGTTCTTATGGAAAAGGTTTGATTTCAGTTCGAAATTTTGTTTATAAATTTTTTCCTGGGGAAATTTGGTTTCAATAATAACTTACCTTTTCTTCTTTATTTATTCCAAAATTTTAGTTCAAAGCTCAATATTTTTTAATTATATATTTATGCAAAAATTTCATCTTTATTGATTTATTTTGTTTCATATGGTATCAAAAAATTACAAAAAGGAAAACTTGTACAATTATCAATTATCAAAAAATTCTTTGTGGTTACTTCAGTTTGTCTATTCAGTTTTTCTATTGCTATTGTATATCAGAGGTTATTAGAAAAAAATAAATAAATAAAAGAGAAAAACATTTAAGAGGAAAACGTTTAGGTAGAAATACAAATCGATTTTATATCAAAAGACTTTTGTGGGTTTTCTTGGCTTAAATATTAGACTGCTGCATGGGTATCAGGGTCATTATCATATCTTTTAAGGGTTTACTTTAAGTCTTTGTCACACTATAATACTATAACATGTACGTATGTATGTATGCATGTATATGTATATGAATGAATAAAGATTTGTAGTCTTTTTTATGGGCTTGTCGTAGGTTTTTTGCATTGGTTTTGTTTTCCCCTCCTCATTCATTCATATGTGGCAACCGGTTACTGTATGTTTAAATTTATGGCTTGAGTGTTTAGCGTTTGTGTATTTTCTTTAGCATAGTTTTAGGCGTTTGTTACTTTATTAGCTATGATTTAATGCTATGTTTTACTCTATTTGTTTTACTTTGTTATCTTTTAGTAATACTTGTTGTTGTAAATTGTAAATGTCTGTTGTCAAAAATTTTAAGTTCTTTTGTATTGTATGTGTGTGTGTTTATAGATTTTAAAGTAGTTGTTTTCTTTAGCAAATGTCCCTTTTGAATTGATTTCATGGCTTGATTTCGATCCCCTTTTTTGTCTTTGAAGTCTTTTAAGTTTTGAGATTTTTAAGTCTGTTGCTGTAAGTTATTATGTAAAATGATTTTCATTTTTGTTACGCTTCTTTTATATTTTGTTTTATTATTATTATTAAATATTTTATTGCATAAGTTGTAGGATGAATTCCTTAAAATTGTATTAATATATATCCTTTTTAATATATATTTTAAATCAAAACAAATATTAACTTCACATCCATTTATAGTTTTTAAATTCTAGATTTCTTTTCTGGTATATATATATATTTTTGTTCAAACAACAATTTGTATTTTATCTTATTTTCTTTACTTTTGGCTAAACTTTAGTTATCATTCCACTTGACCTATTTTTAGGTTTTAAAATTTTTAATGATTTTATTTCCCCCCTCTCTATCTCATTTCCCCTCACTATCACTCTCGTTCTTGCCATTTGTTCTCATTTATTGATACAATAAAGAGTTTGTATATTTTAACATATTTTTTCTCTTTATTTTATAGACTTTTTTATATATTTTTTTATTTTTTGTAATTTTTTTTTTATTTTAAATATTTTACTTTAGACATTTATCAAATATAATAATGCACATGTTTATTGCTGTAAACATTGTACATTGTATACTTCATGGCTGAATATGTTATTTAAGCAGTTTCATAGCATAATTTAAGGCATTATCATAAAGTAGTAATATGAAGCTAAATAAAATTAAAAAAAAATAATAATAATAGAAAACGATTGAATAAAACGTTTTGGTTCAAATATTTGCTCAATCCAAAGAGACAGAAATACATTTTGAAAACATTTTATTTCTGTTGAAAAATTTTTTAAAACGATTTAGGCACAGTAGAGATGCATTTTTTGAAATTTCAGTGCGAGGGTCGTGGATTCGATTTCCCCCAAAGGCTATCGTCTGTCGTCGCTGCGATATCACAATGGACTTCCTAATGGACTGCCACTATTATCTAACCTAACATTAAACGTACAAAAGATGGGAACGACAGTTCACTAAAGCAGCGATTTTCATTAGAATGATAAACGTATGGCCGTCTGCACAAAATGGGTGGCCCGTAAATATCATTAGGTAATGCAAGGAAAGAACAGCTTTAGTTACCCATAATTTTGGTAGACTTTATAAATTTTTCCCGAAAATTTTCTATTCTGACGTAGTTTATTGTTCACTCCTGTATATGTTTTCACATAACCAAGCTAAGTAATCGGTTTGACAGAACTTCTGAATTGATGTCGACCAAACACACAAATGGTGGAAATGGGTTCGACAAATAAATCAGAACCCAGGTTCAAATCCGGTACGGACCAGTAACAATCACATACAGCATAAAATGTGGAATAAATTACACATAACACTGAGGCGGCTAACCTTTTTACCGTGGAAGATTTGGTATCAGATACCAGTCATGCGGACTCTGAAATCTGGATCTTCATGAAAGGCTCCAAGATGGTGAAAGTCTTAGAAAGATTAGAGGGTTAACATCGATGTACTAAATCTTAACACTCAGCTTTTCTTTGAGACTGATGGGCTCATACAGTATCTCTTAGTTAAGGTCAAAACAGAAAGAGTGCTTTGTGAGATTTGTTTGCAAAGTTGTATCTTTCAACGCAACTCTCAACTCTCTAATTCTGATTTGGCCTTAAGAGGTATGCACCATTACATCGTAATTACCGCAATCGAAGGTCTGAATTCGCAGCAAAGCTTAATGTGAGACCCATTGAGATCAATATGTTATCTGATATACACTCAGATATTTTGTACAGGGTTTAAGGGAATCGGGAAAAGGATTTATTTCGGTATACTTTTAACATATCGTTGAGACTGCATGACATAAGCAACGTCTTTCAGCCATATGTTCGTACCATAATTATTATCGCAATCGAAATCCACGAGAGAAAACTCCCTTCATCGAAATTTTATGACATTAAGATCAAAATGAGTAATGGAATGTATAGAATTCCGGAATAGATTCAAACAATAAGGCAAAATTTCTAAACTAAAACTGCGAACAAATCGAACTCGACGAGAGTGAGCATACCAACTTGACTACTGAATCTATTAGACGTAAAACCTTACATACCAACTTTACTACTGAATCTATTAGACGTTTAACCTAGTGTACAAGCGGGTCGAATCGACAAGGCTCTATGACCTGAACTTAGCCACAAAAGGATGAATAAAAAACATCTTTGAATATGCCGAAGGAAGTCTTTACATGGCATTGCGCTCCATGTTGGCACTGGGTATACCACATAAACTTTTTCCATCTGTGTATGCATAACACAGATGGGTCTAAATTGAATGAAGGCAAAGGGACAGAAGGCTTCGTATGAAGCATTTTATTATCCACAACCTGTGTATGCGCCCGGTATCGTGACAGCAATGAACACCAACACAAATTGGAGCACAAAATGGTATGAAAAACCAGTGGGAAGCACTGAGAGAGGATATTAGCCAAGATCAGCGGGGCCTTGGCTATATAGTTGTTATGAAAAAGCTCGGCGGAAAGAGCCCAGGAAGTGAGCTAGACAACGAGGCCATGGACAACATTGTAAACACGTTTTTACACAGACACAACATAAAAGCAGGAAATACTGGTAATGAGGATACACGAGGCTTTGCCACTTTTACAGTGTAGTAACTTAATTTGGCAGCATCAAAATTGAAAAATAGAAAAGCAGCAGGTCATGATGGAATACCAACAGAGGGGCTGAAACAAACAGCCGTCGCAAGACCGGACGTACTCCTAAGTAGTTAAAATACGCATCTCACCGAAGGCGTTTCCCAGAATGTTGAAAAGAACAGAAGTTCGTTTTGATATGCCAGGGAAAGGGAGACGCAGTAGCACCCTCGCCCTGCAGACCTCTATGCAAGCTTGACACAGTTAGTAAACTACTCGAGAGACCCAAGTCCAGACTGGATGAAGCTATAAAAAGCGGGGGATTCCACAAGGCAGCAATGCTTCCGCCCAGGAAAATCTACTGTCGCCGCACTAAAAGCTATGGTTTATTAGGTTCTACATGTACGAGAAAAGAAACCAACGCAGCATACTTCTGGCTACCATTGATGTGAAGCAAATCTTAATGTAAATACCAGGGTACCTTTTAAAAATAATCAAAAGCTACCTTAGATATAGAACTTTGATCTACAAAACATGTTCTGGAACGAAGAAATTGCAGATAACTTGTAGGAGCACCTCAGAGGCCATACTGGGTTCAGACCTGTTGAACATCAGCTACTATAACATTCTAAGGATAGAATTGCCTGACGAGACCTTCCTCGTAGGCTACGCAGACGATATTGCCGCAGCCATACCTGGGAGAAACAAAGAAGAGGCTCCGCTATAGGAACTGGCTACACGAACGCGGAATAGAGTTGGCCACAGACAAGACTGAACTAGTACTGCTAACTAGTGGGCGAATTCCCCACAACACGACCAGTGTTGGCGTTTTTGGTAGGATCCTACCAAATTTAGTACATTTATTTTCTCTTGGTAGTAGGTTGGTAGGCTGACCTTTTTTGTATGTTTTTCCAACATTTAACTGATACGAGTGTTAAGGGATTCTTTCAAATTTCGTCAAGTCTGGCTAAGAAATGCGGCTTTTGTGCCTTCAATCGGAAAACAGGTTTATGTAGCAGATGCATACAAATATGGCCAGATCTTTCCCAAATCAAATATTTAAATCAGGTGATGGCTTTATCTAAACTCGGCACGGTTGTTCATTGAAATCAGAGCAAAAATATGACTTTATGAACTCAAGATTTCTTATCGGTAGATAGACATAAAGAGCACTATATCAAGATATAGGCAATCTTTGAACTTACTGCTATATAGTAATTTCAACAAACAGATGGACGGACATGTCTAGTTCCTTTACGAATAAGGACGATCCAGTACTTTGTGGCCTTGGAAATGTATAATTTGATGTGTTCCGAATGACATTTCAAAATGGCCTACTCTTCGCTGGTGCGTATGAAAACATATACCGCATTTGTGGCTTGTAGAATATTTTGTAGGTTTTGGTCGGGTATGGTAGGATTTTTCTCAAATTTTGGTAGAAAATAATTTTCTTGAGTGGCAACACCGATAAAGACAGGAAAGGCTGTAAATTACCTCAGAATTCGACTGGATTCCAAACTGCTATTACATCCGCAGACTTACGGCGAACATAGGAGGGCCACTACTCAAAAAGTGGAAACTTTTAATAGAAGCTTGTAATAGCAGATACCCTTCATGTCAGGCACAAAGCATCACAGCTGATTAGGGTCCAGCGAAACACCGCACTAAGGGTGGTATCACCATATAAGACCGTTTCGGTGCAGATAATAGCTCGAATGGAACCGCTAGACCTGTGAGCCTAGGAACGCTCTGCACTTTAGAACAACAACACATAAAAAAATTAAATAAGAGACTACAAGAAAGTGACAGATATGGTGGGAGAACGAAGCATGCAGGACATGGACTGCGTAACTTATGCCAGATATCAAGAACTTTGTGTGTGGGAGACATGGCGATGTAAACTATTACATAACGCAAATGCTGTCCGGTACTTTTGGGAAATATTTGCCCAGACAGCACTCCTTTTCGCCTTTACGAAGAACACCTGGATGACTCTGAACATACTTTCTTCCACTGCACACGAAGGGAGAAACCACGCGCGTCCCTTGAAGACCAGATGGGGTCAACAACTGCAGAAAATGTTGGGGACAAAATTATCACAAGTATTGACAATTGGACCGCAGCAGCAAGATTCTGCGAAAAGGTCGTAAGACGAATGAAAACTGATCTTGACGAGGCATACGTTTCGGTGAGCATAATATGGACTGAGAACCTGATCCAAAATATAAAGAAATTTGTAGATAGAAGACAAGGGATATAAACTATTACATGACGGAAATGCTATTCGGACACGGATATTTTTGGATATAGTCGCACAAAATAGGGAAGTCCACCCCTCTTTGACTCTACGAAGATGAAGAACACTTGGACGACGCTGAACATAATTTCTTCAACTGCACACGATGGAGGAACCACGCGCGTCCCTTGAAGGCCAGATAGGGTCAATAGCTGCAGAAAATGTTGTAGACCAAATGATGCTGCGAAAACTTCCTAAAGCGAAAGAAAATTTATTCGACGAGGCATAATTGATCTCAAAAAAGAGAGCTTGGACACAAGCGACGACATGGACAAAGATGTAAGGACCAACTTGAAAGTAATGGTAAAGCGGTGCCGAGGTGAAGTTGACTCTCAGCCGTGATAAGGTGGGTTTTTAATTGGTGAGGCGAATTCTAAGCCATACATAAAACATAAGTGACGACTTATGTGCATGCAGCAATGGATTTTTCCATATTAATTACATATCATTCCGAAGATAGGAACAAGGTCAATATCGTTTTAAAAAATACAACAAATTTACTTACCCATAGGACCTTCCTAATCCTTTTAACGCTCACATTTATACATACTATATAGCATACTTTTAGGAGGTATGATAAGACATTTTATGAAGCATTGTTTAATAGAGCGTGCACACGTTCAGCCTTTCTGATTGTTGAGTTAAAAATTCTAAGGATTCAGTATTCATCTCTACTACTGGCATTGTTTTCAAACTGAAAAAAATGTATAGCGTACTTTAAGGATGAATACTAAGATATAATATGAAGTATTGTCTAAAAGAGAGTTAACACGCGTTGGTGCATTTAAAATTCTTGAAAAATTAAAATACAAGAATTAAATTATTAAAACGTTTGAACGGTACAACGTTCGAATGTGTTAACGCTCCAACAAATGTGTAAATTGAATTTTTAAATATATTTTTCATGAAATGTTGATTTTTAAAATATATGAAACTTGTGCGAGAAATAGATTGTGAAATTAACTAACAATCGGGTTATCTATTGCGAATTTGAATTGTTATGCACATGGCAATCAAATGAGTATTATGTCTGTGAAGGGAATAAGAAGGGTAATTGAAGTCTATGAAAAAATGTTTTTTTTTCGTTACAACAAAAGTCAGCAAGCCAATCCGTGAAATGAAATGAATGAATAGACCAATTTTGTGTTTTTTGTTCAATGGGGGTATTTTTATTTAAAATAAAAATATAATTTGTTTAAGAATTTTTCGAATTTTCATTGGAAAAATGTTATAATTGAAATGATTTAAATGGTTTTATGATATTTTTAAATTTATTTTGTAATATCCTTACATTTTGCTTGTTTATATATGTAGTTATGTATATATAAATATTAAGCATAGTTATTATGTATATAAAATTTTTTTAGTTTGTTGTATACAACTCAAATGCAAATGAAACTAAAATAGAAAATTTTAGCTGGATGGATGGAAATCTAAAATAATTGATTTAATAAAATTTTGTTTAAAAGTCATTTGGTTTTTTGTTCTTATTTTTTGGATTAAGAATGATTTCTCATAAAGTCACAGAAGAGGGGGTTAATTTAATAATTAATATAAATATTTGTTATTTTTTCTTATGTATAAAAAAATTTTTTTTCCATTTTCTTCTTTTGCTTTTTTTATTATTTAATTTTTTTTGGATACAAGGGGAGGGGGCCTATGGCACTTAATAATAATTACAATCAATTACCTTGTTATCTTTATTTATTTGTATGTAGTATAAAAAACACTTGTTTTGTTTATTGATTGGCTTATAATTAAAAAATTATTTTTTTTTAGAAAATCCGATTTGTGGTCTCTTTAATTTTTACACAATTTATTTGGTTTTTTACAAAAGGGTTTTAAATTTTTAAATTTATAAGTTAAAGCAGAAGTCTTTTAAACTAAGTATAATTTTTGTTTTTTTTTTTTCTTCAGAAATGAAAGCAAGAAATTATGTTTTTTTTTTTAGAAAAAAGCTATATCTAATATAAAAAGGTATACCTCAAGGATTTCATGGTTTGTTTTCATAGTAAAAAAATGTAGCATATCTTTAGGAGTTATTTTATAGCGTTTTTATTATTTAAATTATTATTATTATTGTTTAACTTAAATAAACTGAAACTATTTTGATTTATAGGAACACCACTGTTTTTTTGTTGCTTTTGTAAAAAACAAAAGATAGCAAAACAAAATGCTAAAAGCTATGTATGGGGGGTATAAACAAAACAAAATATCTTGGCTTCTTGTAGGGAAAATTAATTTCTACCTAATCAGGATCAAGGGATATGTTAAGAGAATAGACCATTCAGTTTTCAAGAAATCTAAGCACAATAACGCAATTAAAGAGTAATAAAAGCCAAAATTCATTTCGATAACTTCTTATTATCGAATTGTAACTAAGGTCACAGAAATCCATTACAATGTCCCAAAAGCATTTTTCGATAACACGTTTTTGTTCATGATAGTTTTTTTATAGTACTCTTTAACCAACCCCCTTAGTTGAATTTAACCTTTAGACGCCCTAAATACTTATTTCAAGACGAATGGAAAATAATTATCTCCAACGATAAATGCATGTTATAGATATTTTTTAGTTTTTTTATTATTATGTTTATGGGATATTTTTGTTTTGCTAAATAGCGTAATCGATGGATGTATATTATCGAAAGAATGAATTTGTCATCCATAAATATTTTAAATATATGAATATTAAAATTTGTATCGATTAATAAAGTAACCGATAAATACATGTTATCGAAATTTTCATCATATTTTTTTTTTTTTTTTTGCTACAATTGTCAAAATTTTTGTTTGCTTCTATTTCGAGACGAGCTCAATTATCCGAGATTTTTCTTTGCAAATGGAAAAGGAAGCTACAGCGTACAGCTAATAGACAGGGTTGTTAAGCGTGGTTAATGTGGTATTTATATCATAGAGGCACTTTCTAATGCATGTCAGGTCTAATATATTGCTGTCTAGAATAAAAACACACTGTTTAAACCTCGATATCACTCGATAACAAGCGATAACACAATTGAGGAGAGACCCTATACATTGTAAATCGTACACGGGAAGAGATTTTTATCCACTTTTATAAACTGTTAATAAAAAAAGTGAGTTATCAGCTGTTATTTCTCGTTATCGGGAATTATCTAGGCACAGTGAAGGCAAAAATTCCATTAATAGATATTTGGAACTCTATATCGAGAAAGAAACTTCTTCTACATGTGCCGTGGTTTAATTTTATTCCATCCAACTTAAGTTAATAAAATTCCAGTGCAAAGCTGTACTGTATGCATATCGATATCACGCGATAACAGTTTAAAATACCCGATAAATCGGGATTTGCACTGTTTAGTACTAAAAAAACGCAGCCATAATTATCTTGCGGAAGTGGAGCATGAAAATGTTTTTTTTTTAATTCTGTCCAGCGAAAGGTATTTCTCATGGCGAAACAATTAAAGTTGGTCTCATTTGTACAAGAATCAGAAATCATATGGTGCAATCCGCCATAGAGCTGGCAAACTATCGATAGTCGCAACATTCGATAATTTCGATAGTTTATTTAATAAATATCGATAGTATCAATACTATAGTTAATTTCCCATCACCTATATTTCAAACAAAAATAAGAAGAAAAAATCAGGAGATCGATTTATGCACAGACCAAATAAAACCAAGGTTAATAAAGTCAGTTGGAAATCATGAGAGAAATCATTGTACAAAATGTTTTAGTCTAATCGGATAAAAATTGCGCCCTCTATAGGCGCAATGTATTGCTTATTTTTGTTTAGTTTTCCAAAAAATTTAACTTTTGCGACAGTATCCATCGGAAAAATATCAATAGATATTCAGTCGAAAAATTAAATATCGATAGAATCGATATTTTGCCAGTTCTAATCCGCCATCTTGCCATTAAGCTGATCGACGTTTTGCCAACCCACACAAAGAAATTTGTGTGCGTGGTTGTATGCGTGTGTGTAAATGAGCTGAGAATATGTGAGAAAGAAGATGACAACAAAGAGAATGTAAATAAAAATCTGGCATTTTAATACCGTCAAACCTGGACGGCTGTTAACAGCTGTTCGCGTGAGAACACCTTCTTAAATCCGGCTTGGGCAGTTCTAAAGAATAAAACTCTAGTGCAAAGTTGTACTCGAAAGTTATCGATACCAAGCGATAACAAGTTAATAATAACCGATAAATCTTGATTCGCCATCTTCAGTACTAAATTTAAATACACAGTTATTCTGTGGGAAAGGAGCATGGAATATTTATCGATAACTAACGATAATTTGCAATTTATTTTGTATAGACTTGAATTTTAGCAAATTTTCTTTAATAGAGCAAATACTTGGGGAAAATGTATTCTAATATTTGTGCACTTATATCATTATCGTAATTGGGTGGTCGTTTCGCATTATGGTCTTTGTTTATCGATCACTTTATAGACTTTATCTCAACATTTCCCTGATCACCATCAACTTTTCTCTGATCATGATAGTTAAAGTTTGAAAAAAATTAAGAAAACTGTTTTTAAACAAGAAAATGGAAAAGTTATTGTAATAATTTTTGTTTTTTTACATTTTTGTTATAATTACAAAATATTGATATCAGCCAATATATACTTCTCATGTCTAGTTGAATTTGAAATGTTTTTGATAAGCTTTTTTATTTAATTATTTTGCCTTAATTTTAGCTTTTTATGCATTAATGATGACTATGCCAATTAACAATTGATTTGCTGTAATCAAAGAATGCTCATATGCAAAATTTGCTTTTAATATTTTGTTTGTTTTTGTTTTCTTTTTTTTTTGTTGGTAAATTTTCATTATTTTTTTTTTTAAATTTCCATATAAAATATTTTTGTTTTATTTTTTTTATTAAATATTATTTTTACTATTTCTAGATTTTTTTAGTTAATTTATTAATATTTATAATTATTTTTATTTATCATTTTTTGTATTAGTTTATAAAAAAAGCATTGTATGCCTACTAAAGTTTCGCTTTGTATTTTTCACTGTCTATGCTTTAAATCATTATTTTATTTATTTTTCTTGTTTTTTGTTTAGCGTTTTTTTTGTTATTTTAGTTTTAAGAATTTCTAAATTCAAATGAAATATTTATATGTATTTATATTCCTATTATATATGTATGTATAAACTTTATGGCGCTTTTACTTCTCTATACGGAACAATACCTTATATAGTAACCATACCAATTAGAAACACAAAATATAAATATTTTTAATTTTTCATATATGTGTATGTATGTATGCATTTTATAAGGCTTTTTCTCAGAAAAAAAAAACACACACATGGAGAGAAAAATCCTTTTCTTTTTCTTTATAGTTGTTTACATTGGCAGGTTGTTCTTCAAAAATCATGCTTTTTGTTTTTTTTTGTTGTATTTTCTTGCAATCATTTACTTATAAATGTTAATTTTTATGTAATATATTCAATTTCCTTTAATTTTAACGCATTTTCATTTAATTTTTTACATTTCTAAAATAAAAGCAATTATTTTGTTTTTGATGATATTTGCAAAGTTCTACTATTTTTGAAAAATTTAAATTTTTAAATGATGACTCATAAAGCTGGTAAAATTTAATTTTGAATTTATAATTTTTTTTTTTGGTATTCACAAAACTTAATGTAAATTTGAAATGGGTTTATTTAACATATTTTCTTATAGAACTGTCAAATAAACATATTTTAAGGCTTCATTAAGTTTTGTGAATACGGCCGTTGATATTTAAAAAGTGCTTTAAAAACATTTATTCTTAGATTTACATTTCCTCTAAAGCAGAAGCTTTTGTGTTCTTTTAAAAATATATTGCCTACTTTTAGGGTTTATAAAAAAGTCAATTCCATTGCATAAAAATTGCAATAAAAGAAAATAGAGTTGAATTGAATAAAATTAAAAAAAAAAAAAAAAATAAAATAACAATTAAATTATATAAAAAAAAAACAATAAACTGTAGTATAAACTGAAATATAGTTTAAACAAGTTTTTATCATAAAAAATATGTTATTGTGTACTTTAGGGGTTAATCCAATCCTAATTTTTGATGTCAGTTTCCTTAACAACCCATGCATATTTAAAATATTAAAAAATTAGAAATGCTTAGTTTGTATGGTATCCTTAATCAATCTGCAAGCCCTTGACGTTATCTTGAATTGGAATCTTTGGCATGGCGTCGGCAAAGCACTTACACAGGTGCCATAAGCAGGTACTATAGGAAAGACCCTTATAACTGCACGCATAGGAATCCAGTAGTTGTTGTTGAAGCCGCAGACTTACGGCGTCCTTGGCAAGAAATGATCCTGGATCTTTTGTTTTTTTTATCTAGGGGCTACGCAGTTTCTTTCCCCTCATTTCTTACTTTCATTGTGTAAGACAGGAGCGACGGATTTCATGCTGGAGGATAGGGTCAAAATAGACACCAAAAACCCAACTCAAAGAGTATACAATTGAGTCGTTGCAGAGAAGCAAGCACCGTCATCTCGTCTACTACTTCTTTCTTATCATTTAAAATTCGTCCCAAACCTTCGTTTCTAAATTTCATGCCCGAGGGTATGGTCAAAATGGCCGTCGAATGTTCTCTGCTACGGAAACCTCGACTGGTAAAGGGTAGCACCAGGCTTCACTAGCCGATAAGGTTCGCAGAAGCTTCTAATGCTTCGAGACTTGATGAGAGGTAGCGGCTGGCACCACAAGCCGACATGTGACTGAATCGTAGTGGCTTCTAATAAAATCTCCTGATTCAGGGATTTATGACAAGACCAAAGACATCTTCATATGGGAGCCATTTGCACATGCAAAAATATTCCCTCTTCTAAGAAGAGTAATAATAATAGCCCCCTAGCCTTTAAGTTTGAGGTTGAAGGTTATAGGGCGCGCTTTTAGCAAACTCGATCGCTACTTTCTCGAGAAAATTTGGCTACAACAATTTCCACCGTAATAAAGTACAAGACAGTAGAATGACAATCCCATGGCAGCCGATTGTACGAACCGGATTGACCCGATAGAGTCCTTCATCGGCAAGGGTTGCCGCCTCAGTGCACACTGCTATGACAACACCAACAGTAGAATGAAAAGAGAAAGGAAGAATAAGAATTAACCAACGCGTATGGCAAGAAACTAATTCCGCACGGGATAACTATGAGCAACATACAAGGTTGCGGAGAGTGAAATGCTCCATACGGAGTAGATGCAGCTGCAGTCATGGACAATCAGCGGTATCGAGTGAAAGGCCGGGCTGCACCGGCTCTGAGTGCCTATGATGCTCGATATGAAAAGGCGAGTTATTCGCGCCTTTCAATAACCAATGCCCATCACGTCCTCGCGGCGATCGGTCTTTTGGACCGGAACGAGCTTTTTTACCTCTAAGAGCTTGAAGAGTATCACTACCTCCAAATGAAAATGTGACTATAACAACAACAATTTCCACCACAGTAAAGTGTAAGTAGCATGGAATTCCGCACTTAGAGTTTCTTTTTGGATGTTACTTTATAGTATTTAGAGCGCACAACAAGTCAAATACTGGCTTAGGTTTATGCCCATAGTGGTATGGGGCGGATCAATATACGTAACCTCTTTTCAACCTAACCTAAAATACAAGACAGTGGAATGACATTCCAATGGCAACCGGTTGTTCGTATCGGATTGACCCGATGGAATCACTCATTGGCAAGGGCTGCCACCTAAGTGTATAACACACTGCTGCGACAACAACAGTAGAATAAAAGGAAAAAGTCGGGCGGTCCCGACTGTATAATACCCTACACCTACCCTATAGCCACAAAGTGGAAGCTATATCTCATTCTGAACCGATTTTGGGCAAACTTCTCAAATATTGTGGTGGTCGTCGAGGAAAGCGTTGTAAAAAAATTTGGCAAGATTGTTTAATAAATGCGCTTGCAGTGACTCTAGAAGTGAAAATCGTGTGATATTCATATATGGCAGCTATATCTAAATCTGAACCGATTTCTATGAAATTTACCAGTAATATCGAGAGTCAAGAGAATATCTTTCCTGCCAAATTTCGGCAGGAATCGGTTAACAAATGACCACATCGGTTAACATCTATATGGGAGCTATATCCAAATCTATACCGATTTTTTCTAATTTTAATAGGCCGAAAAACATGTCTGTACCAAATTTTATGGCGATCGGGCGAAAATTGCGACCTGTACTTTGTACACAAGGGCGCCCCGGTAGCCGAGTTGATAGCGTGCTTGGATTACCAGTGCAGGGGTCGTGGTTTCGATTCCCGCCAGAAGCCTTGGTCTGTCACTACTCTGGTATCACAATGGACTTAAAATTGTCTAAGTGAGTCTGTAAAGGACTGCCACTCTAACCTAACCTAACCTTTGTTAAAGTCGCTTAATATAGACTGATGTACTACGATATCCTTATGGAATTACTCGAACCTTCTCCTTTTCTCCTTACTCGAGCTTTCTTCTAACAACGATTTAGATTTAAATCATTTGGGTATTAAGATTTAGCAGACACGTACAGCTATACCCTAACAAACGGATTGGCGACGAGCAACATGAACATTACCCTACAACCAATGATAATCGGAGACTTATAAAATGTTATCCCAACCTTTTGAAAGTGCAAAAGTTGTTCGTATCCTGGAACCATGCGTGTCACAAAGGAGAATTAGCGAAAATGCTTCGACCGCAGCAACTGGACATTAGAAGATACTTCTAAATAGAGAATGTAAAGCATTCTGACAAAAGAGTGGTGACCTTTGTCTTTCTACTGCACCTAAAATCGTACCTAAATTAATCATGACAAGTTACTTTGACTTTGGCTAAGTATGTAAGTGCTCACACACTTAGCAGATAGGTCAAGGTTACCATACTGGATCAGTCGCTTGGAATTTGCAAGGGTACTACTCCTTCTTTAGGCTCATTGCCTTATTGTATGTTTAGGAAAACAAAGATGATTGGTCATGTCAGATTACAGACCAACCTCCTTGCTACTGATATTGTTCACGGTTGTGGAGAAAATCATTGAAAACAGATATCTTCATTAGTCTACGAAGTATTAATCAGGTACAATCAGGGACTCAGAGCCCCGGCACGGGATAGCTGTGAGCACCACAAAGGCTGGAACTTTGATAAATACTGAGTGCCTATGATGCTCGACGCGGGTTATTGGTGGCTTAAAATACCCCATGGACAACCTGTTCCCGTTGCGATCGGTTCGTTGGACCAGAACGGGCTTCCTCACCTACAGGAGATTGACGAAGCTCACCACATGAAAATGTGGAAGTGGCCCCTTCATGGGATAGCTGTGGATAGGCTGGATTTTGAAGAAAATCCTTGCAAACAGTTTTCTCCATTAGTCTACGAAGACTTAATCTGGTACAATCAGGGACCCGGAGCTCCGGCACTTGCACCACCCAAGCTGGAACTTACAGGTCCGATCTGTGTGGTGTTCATAGCTGTCACGAGAAGCCTAGCTACGGGCTACCGGACGTGTCGACAGGTTGCGGAGTGGGTGCAACGGCAGTCGCGGACGATCAGCGGTATCGGGCGGAGTGACTCAGTGAGAGGCCGGAGGGTACCGGCTCTTGCATAAATACTGAGTGCCTATGATGCTCGCCGATCGGTTCTTTAGACCGTAACGAGCTTTCTCACCTACAGGAGCTTCACATAAAAATGTGGCTAAAACAACAACAACAATTCTGAGCTAATCGGAGTAGAGCGGGAACGGCCAGAGCGGGGTTGAGATTGAAAATCGCTCCCTTCCGAATTGTAAAAATTCCGCTGTCAAATATATGACTGCTCATTGCAAGAAGATATCTCCATAAGTGTAAGGAAATCTTATCTGGTACAATCAGGTATCCGAAGCAGGTTTGCGATTGGAAACTACTTCGCCCTATTTATCCAATTATGTTATTGACACAAGTTGTCAACAAAACTTCGGATGATCTTGTCCTATAGTAAGACTTTGTTGGTCATACCGGCGCATCTAGAACAGGCATTCAACGGGGTAGTTCTCGCTCATGATATCGCTGAGCTTAATTTGTGGAAAGTTAACAAAAGTTTCACCGATGTTCTATATTCTTTTCTAACCCATAGGAGAATTCTGTCAAAAATCGACGGCTACTATGAAGAACTTTATTACTGGACCACTCTTGCGTTGATACTGTATTAAATATATGCGAATTTGTTAGCCAAGATTCATTGATGGCTACCAATCAACACACTTTGTGGTCATTTATGAGGATAACGATTTTGCTGTTAGTTTAGAGAGTGCTGAGACGAACTTAAACTTGACCCGCTTGGGGGGAACTTGGGGTGCCGACATAGGCGGATGTGCTCGAAGACAAAGGGTCCCACATAGATACTGTGATTGCAACTGAAAATTTGCCCATGAACATTCCATTAAGGAACAGGGGCAATCTGCGATTATCACCGTAAATTTCTAGTGGTACTATCTATGCCTCATTTCATTACTGTTTATGACTAAACTTCCCTGTCCAACATTTCAAAATAAGACTTTATCATTATTAAGGGCTTCTGAACACCCACATGTCTTCTAAGAGTTGCACCTAACATATTTCTTTCGAAAGTAGTTTCGTCGAAATTGTTCGATTAACTTGGCAACTAGGGCAATTTCCTACTCCTTGAAGTTCTACATAAAGACTTTTGGCAGCATAAGCTGTTTAGTACATTGAAAAACGTGTCCATTCAAAGATTTGGAAATTTCATTTGCCATAACAGACAAAAAAAAATTAACTTTAAAAAGAAAAAAAAAGAAACTGATAACAGAATGCCAGAATTTTGTGTTTTTTTTTGTATTTTTAGTTTAAATAAAATTTATTGCATACTTTAAGGCAGTAGCGAATAATCGAAATTCATTGCATATATTTATGTATGTATATATAAACTAAACGTATAAAGAGAAGTGTATAAATGTGTGTATGTGTATAATTTTGTATATATGTATAACAAACATTTTACAAGAAAGAAAGAAAAAATAAGAAAACACTGTTAGTTTACAATTCATAAACAAAGGAACTTAGCTTAAGAAACTAGACGCAATGAATTATTTAATGAATGCCGGTTTTTGTTTTGATTTGCTTTTTTGTTTTTGAGATAAAACTTATGACGAAATATTTTTAAAAGCACTTTTTAAATACTTAAAATTTAAATTACACACAAAACAAAATTCTTTTAAAAAAATTTCTATATATGGAGTCTAGGCTTTTAGTTAATTTTTGAAATATTTATGTATATGTATAGTAGTTGTTTTTGTGGTAGTGGTAGTAGGTAGTAGTGATCGCCAAATATGGAAATATATTATTATTCGAAATTTTGATGCTGCTACTCTGTTCTGTTTTTGTTTTTTGGCGGCTGCTGCTTTGCAATTTTTCTACAACTAGTTGCTGCTCATTTCTGCCAGAAGCCTCGTGCCCTAAAGCACGTGCCCAGAAAAGACTAAACGCGATGCGTCAAATGCGTGGAATCGCTGCGTTTTGGTGGCGGTGGTGGAGGTCGCTTGTTTCGCTTGGCCATATCATTGTGCGCCGCCGCTGACGCCGTTGCCATTTGTGGAGGAGGTGGTGCCTGCATTGTTGCGGGAGCATGGCCATATTGTTGTCCTTCAACTACCCCATTATTGGCGGAGTTTGTGTGTATATTTTCATAGAGTGCATATTCATTGAGTGGTGGAGGTTCACAGGCCACACCCGCTCCATAGTGTTCTTGCACCCAATTGCTGACATTAGCAGTTTCTCTATAGAAATGGGAATTTGAGTTTAGATTATGGGCCAACAGCTCTTCGGAGGAAAAGTCTCGGAAGCCCAAGACCTCGTGGGGTGTGGTGGCCGGCTCTAGTTTGCATTTTTGGGCCACCTGCCATTTTTTGCGCATTACTCTTTGCAAATCCTTTAGGAAATCCCTGGGAGGATTTGATTGAGACTCCTGCAAGCGCTTGGGAGACCCATAGTCCTGCTGCGACACTGATGAGATGGTCGAAGAACAGTTTGAAAGTCTGGTGAGATCGTTTCTTGGCGGTGGCAGCGGCCCCGGGGCATAGAAAGGCTCCTGGTGCTGCGGTTCGGGCGAATGCATTTTCCTTCTCAGAAGCACCGGCGAATCGGCAAAGGAGACCTTCTTTTGTGTGGGAGGTGGTGGTGGTGGCTGGTTATTGCTCATTTGGTTGCACTGATTGCCTTTGTAATCGGGAGGATTCTTGTAGGGTGGTGCTGTCTTCACCGCCGGCTTAATGGGCTTGGCTGGTACCGCAGGCGGTGGCATTTTGTGCACCGTTGCCGTTGTGTACATTATGCTGCTAGGGGGCGCCGCCGTGGGTGTGGTCGGTGTCATGGCCACCTCTTCAGGTGGCGGTGGTGGAGGTAATGAGACCAATGACAATTGTGATCCATAGACATCATGTTCACTCTCGTTTAAGGCTGCTGGGGGAGGTGGTGGAGGCAGAGAGTCCAAGGACAAAGTAGAAGAGCTCATCGCATCTACTCCGCCCACACTGTTCAAGACCGAAGGCGGAGGTGGGGGCAACTGACTGTCCTGATAAACTGATGATGCAGCCACCAAAGGTTTTGCACATATGCTGGGCGTTGGTGTGGGAGTGGAATTCGAAGAGCCCGAGGAATTATTGGCATTCATGCTCTCCGCCGAACCGCGCTTGGTGAGGCCAGTCATCATTACCGCAGCAGCACTGGCACCGGCAGGGCGTCGCTTCAGCGTGCCACTGCCATTGGATTCCTGTGACTTTCGCCGGCTGTGGCGCCTGGTCAAAGTGCCACTGTGCTCGGGCGAGGTATTCAATTCATCATTGTCGGCCTGGGTAATTTCGCCCACTTCCTTCAATTGCCTGGTCATGGTAGTCAAAGGCAGATTGGGCTTCATGGAGGGCTTGCGTTTTATGGTGCCTGTGGTGAATTCCGAATCGAAACCATTATTGTCATCCGACAAACAACCGCTGGAGGAGGAGGAAGAAGCCCGCGATACTCGTCCCCCACTGGAGGAGGCTGACATGCTGGAAATGGCCGAAGAAACACTGCCGCATTGAGAAGGTACTGCCGAAGAAATGCTGCTTATGGACTCGGAACGCATGGACACAGCAAAACTACTTTGAGAAATGCCATCACTGCCCATGGTCAATTCGTCCATTAAGGCTTTGTGATTATCCCACAATTGTTTGCCATATTTGGCCACTCGTATGGCAGTCAACCATTTCTCCATGGTTTCCAAATCCTCGGCACATAGCATTTTCAAAGTACGACACGATTTGCCCAAGCTGGAGTCTACGGCAGACTTAAAACCAAAGGTGTAATCGGTAGGGGCTTTCCATTTTTTGCGCCAACCCAAACCCCTGTAGACATTGTAGCCATTGAACAGAGTGAGACATAGCAAATCACGCACATTTTTAGTTTTTTCTTTGGGAAAATAGTAAAGGCCGGAACTGCGCAATACAAAGTGATAGCGTTTCCAACCCTTTTTGGGATCGGCCTTCATGTACAAAGGCCCATCGACCTGTATCTCGGCATTGGTCTCAAAAAATTCCTCCAAAAGCATGGAGCGCGTGTGCTCATCATGCTGACTGCCAGGGGCCATTTGTGGACCGGGTAAATACAGCTCAGGACGTATGAAGAGGGATATTTTATCGGAGCGTTGTTGGAAGAGTACACGATTGCCAGCATCGGAATTCCAGGTCATTAGATTGTCCACCAATTGTTCGTGATCTTCGAAGAGACGTTCTGTAATTGGAGAAAAGGGGAAAAATAAAAAGTGATCATAATAAAAGAGGGTAGAAGAGCATAGGGAAGAGAGTGTGAGAAGGAGGGAGAAAATAAAAAAAAATTAGTAAAGCAAGGGGTTGTATCGAGGTCTTTGACGATTTCTTGCTATAGTTAAAAGCTAAAATACCACAGTTGGGGAACTCAACATGCCAAATTTCAACTACAACCAGCTAAATCAGATGCAGGATCGTTGCGATCTCTCTTGTTATGGATGAGGTAAGTCATAACGGGACTCAAAATGTAAAATTTCATTCATATCGGTTAATAATTATGCCATCAAGAAGTTATATCGGAAGATGAGTGTACTGAGGACTATACCAGTCTACAGGGCAGATATGGTTGAAGCCAATCCGTAAGCCAGACTTGTCAATTTCCCCCAAGTCGGTGAAAAATGTGCGCCCTTTAGATGATCAACAAGTCAAATGGCACAGACATGGATAAATTTGATCCATTTGTACCTTTTTATTTATACAAAGCGTATAGTTGACATTTTTTTTTGGTTGGATGAAAGTCTTTGCTTTAACTGGAGCAATAATGTGTTTAATACAGTGCAGTGTTGAATTTCATATCAAGGTTGGGTGTTTTAGTATATACAGTACTTAAGAACTGTAAAAAATTATATTCAACTTATAAAACTGTTTAGTTAAGTTTGCAAATGGTTTGTGGCGCAACTAAATGACAACTCTTAAATAACGAATTTTGGACTAGCTAACATACATTGTACCATGTTTTATTTGGCTTAACTATAAACAGATGTGGTGAATTTGGGATTTAAGGTGGCGAAACTAAAAAATTATATCTAGGCTGTTGGCTATCTAAAAAATTTACCTTTTTGATAAATTTGCTAACAAATTTAGAATTTTAGTAAACTTCCTTCTTTCCCTTCTCTCTTTCTCACACTTTTTTCCTATTCTCTTTTGTTTTTATTTTTGTTTGTACTCACCCATTTGTAAATCGCCTAGATTCTCTACTAAAGCCCATTGCGGTTGCATTTGTACATGATTTTTATCGGCCAATAAACGTGTCACATGCCCGCACGTCATACGCTCATCGACCAACAATGATTTGGAAGCTCCATCCGAGGTGAAGGCCTTCACAAACAGCCGTCTAATGGGTGCCGTCTCCAACTTATGCAAGGCCAATTGTATTTTGGCCGCCTTTGTGTTGCCCGACAGCGGCAGCACCGGTTGATGCTGATGATGCATAAGACGCTTATGATGCAGCGCCGAACTCATGCCCGAGGAGGCCGAAGATTCGCTGGACAACAGCGACACGGTATCACTGAAAGCCGAATCATTGTCGGGCGATTCGGTGCGGGGTTCTCTCAGTTGTGTTGTAGGACCATTGTTTGTTGATTGCAAGGAAGGATTATGGCTAGCATGGCTACCGTTTTCCGATATACCCGATGAGGAACATAAAGAATGTGAAGTACTGCTGCTGCCGCCCTCTGAGGAGCCAGATATTGAGGTGGCCCCCGAAATTGTGGAATTTGTGCGTGAATGTGTGCGTGTGGAGGAGGGAGTGCACATGCCTCCGGGCGCTCCTGCAGCCGGCAGAAAATTTGCATCACCTGTGGCTATTTGTGCTTCGAGCAGACTTAGCTCGCCCAATATGACATCAAGTTCGGACTCTTGTGTTTCTTCCAGATTGGCCATTGAAATGCGATATGAATGTGAGGATGACGAGGAGGAGGAGCCAACACCACCACCCTCACCAACACCGCCGGGGGAAGATGACAAGTTCAGACAGCGATCAGAATATTTGCGTAACTTAACTCCAGCTGCCCCAGCTACAACTGGCGAGGAGGACAACAAGCCGCCGCCGCTGCTGCTGGCGCCTCCAGACAATGTGGCCGGCAATTGGGAGTTGAGAAAATTTTGATAATAATCACCACCTACTGCCTGCAATTTGGAGGGACTGGAATAGCAACTGTTGCTCTGGCCACCAGCAGTAGTTGCAATGGCACTTTTGCCAATACTCTGGCAAGTATCGGCTAGATTGGTGAGATTTTTAATCTGTAAAGAAATAAACAAAAACACAAATAAGACAAAAATTAATTACATTTCAACTTGCAAAAACAACAACATTGATTGCAAGCATTCGCATGACTTCCTCTAGTTCAAGGTTTAAAAAGAAAAGCCCACAACAACCACATAAATAAATGTAGGTATAAAAACATATTCAAGACCATTTGGTCTATGAAGTATAAAAAGAAAAAAAATCACCGCAACCGCTGCAAATAACCTTCAAGGGTTTTTAATTCTCGTCTACTATGAGGCACATCCAACAAAAAAAAAAACAACAAAAATGTCAACATGTATAGGTGGGAGAGGGGAGGATTTTAAAGAATAAGAACTTCAACATACATTGACAACTAAAGACCATAACCGCAACCATGGCCAAGGCAACCAACAATAGCAACAATTTAACAAACATTGGCCAGCCCACCCCCCTTCCGCACGGCATAGTTTTCGCTTGACTGCCTGCATAGACATGAGAAGTCAATGACCTTAAGATATCCTTACCCACTCATCCCATAAACTCGGAAAACAAATTTTGCCTTATCCTTGCCACCCCTACCTACCGCCCTCTAGTATCATGACAGTACGTTGATGGAGCATTTGGTGTTTCCTGAATGCCTTCACACACACACACTAACAAACTGTTCTGGAAAAGTTAGTTTAATGGTTTGTTTGTTGCCTGCACTTTCAACTTTCTATTCATTTATATAAAAAATGCAGTCTTTCTCTCCCTCTCTCTCTCTCTCTCTCTCTCACCACTGACTCGCTACTAATTTCTCAGTGGTTTTTCTGGACAAAAAAAATATAGGGAATAGTTGGGTTTTAATTTTTTCACCGGAAACCAGGGGAGTGAGTAGAGCTATGATATGCCAGGGAAAATGTTAAACCTCAAACATATTTCGCAATGCAATAAAAACTGTGGTTTTAAGGCAAACAGAAAGCAAAATCCAAGAAGACAATAAAAAAAGAGATAAAAGAAAATCTAAGCTTCTAAGACTTTGATATTTGCTCTTTTAATTTCGAGAGAGAGTGAAATTCCTTTTCTGCTCTGATCACTCCGATTATTTTGGAGGAAAATCAGCATCTTTGCCGAAAAAAAGCCAATATCGGCACTCTATCTTTTAAAAATCGGAAGCTTTTTTAAACGCATAGTTTAAGGACAAAGACTACAAAAACCTTAATTACAGTCAAACTTTACATACCCACCACCATGAAAAAAGTTCGTTCCTGGGTAAAAAAAATACGCCCTAAATGAGCTCAAAAAATCTCACCGCGAGATCGTCATTATGACAACTATGCTTAAATACGGTCCGATTGTAACCCTATTTGGCGTGGTGCGTTAGCTAAGCCGGATAGCTTTATCGAGACATAATTTAACGTAACCTCAACTCAATACATTAAATTTAAGGACTGTAGTATGATTGACAGACAGACATGAAACGGGCAGATATTCTTTGAATTTTACAACTATCAAGAATATACATACAGAGGCAGACAAACAAATAATATTCTTTGTTATTGTTTTGTTTAATAATTGATCTGAAAAAGAAAACTTAAATTTTAAAAATTTGTGAAAATCGTCATTTAAGTACAGCGTACACCTCTGCCGAAATTTTCGTAATTATAAGAAATGCATTGACATATCCGAAACGAAATTTCCGTTACCGTTACCGTCACCGTCAATGTCGCTTCCAGGTACGCAGTTCAAATGAAATTTTGTTTGCTTAATAGGTTGACATAATAGACATTGGTGAATAAAGTTGTTTGCAAACAAGTAAAAGCTTGCTAAGTTCGGCCGGGCCGAATCTTATATACCCTCCACCATGGATAGCATTTGTCGAGTTCTTTGCGCGGTATCTCTTTTTAGGCAAACAAAGAATAATGAATAAGAACTGTTAAGCTATTGGAGCTATATCAAGTTATAGTCCGATTCGGACCATAAATGAATTAAATGCTGAACATTGTAGAAGTCATTGTGTAATACTTCAGGATTCGGAAAAGAATTGCGCCTTGTGGGGGCTCAAGAAGCAAAATTGGTTTATATGGGAGCATATTGTACACGTATTGAAGGTCATGGGAGAAGCCGTTGTATAAAATTTCTGCTGAATCGGGTGAGAATTGTGCCCTCTAGAGTCTCAAGAAGTCAAGATCCCAGATCCGTTTATATGGTAGCTATATCAGGTCATGTACCGATTTGCGTCATACTAAGCACAGTTGTTGGAAGTCTAACAAAACACCACATGCAAAATTTCAGCCAAATCGGGTGAGAATTGTACCCTCTGAATCTCAAGAAGTCAAAATCCCAGATTGGTTTATATGGCAGCTATATCAGGATATGTACCGATTTGCGCCATACTTAGCACAGTTGTTGGAAGTGATACCAAAACACCACGTGCAAAATTAAAGCTCAATCGGTTAAGAATTGCGCCTTCTAAAAGCTGAAGAAGTCAAGACCCAAGATCCTTTTATAAGGCAGCAGGTTATAAACCGATGTAAACCATTCTGCAAACAGTTGTTGGAAGCTATACCAAAACACCACGTGCAAAATTTCAGTCAATTCGGACGAGAATTGCGCCCACTAGAGGTTCAAGAAGTCAAGACCCAAGATCGGTTTATATGGCTGCTATATTAAAACATGGACCGGTATGGCCCATTTACAATCCCAACCATCCTATCTATCACTCCATCGAAAGTTAGCGTGCTTTCGACAGTCAGACGGTCGGACAGACGGACGGAGACGGACTCATATTTCGAGGTGTTACAAATAGAATGACGAAATTAGTGTACCCCCATCCTATGGTGGAGGGTATAATAAAAACTATTAATTACAACACATATGTCCTTTATTATTATGATTAAAATTCGGCCAAAATTATAAATCGATGTTTGTCGCCATCTTGTATTCTACATAACTATTTTGTCTTGGCTGCAACCGAACATTTCGCCTGAGGTGCATACTCAGCTTTGCTATTTTTGAAGCAAAAAATCGTCAAAATGCCGAAAATCGGCAAATATGGCAGCCCTACTCTGATATCATATAGTGAGTGCTGCACAATTTTTTTGCCCTATTCCTTAATCGAATGTTCATGGTCAAATTTGCATTTGCTTGCTGAACAATTTAAGTTAAGATCTATGTCTGACGGATTTACTACAACGGGGAAATTTCGGCTCTTGCGGGCGTTAGTAATGGCTGCCCAATTAAGAGAATAACGTCGCCTTTCCATGTTAAGATTAATCATAAGATGTTATAATTTATCACTTGGCGTTTTGAGTTATATTATATGTCTTTTCTATGTTATTATTATTACTCTCAACCCTGACCCTTTTTCCCAAAGCTCTCTCTAACCACTGTGCGTGCTATATTGAAAAATAAGCACAGCCATACACGATTTCTTATCGTTACACATTTTTTTATTATTATTTTTTCACATTGCCACTGACTCTACTGTTGCTTGCTTGCTTGGTGGACTGCTGTAGACGACGAAGTCGACGCTTAGTAATAGTAATAATAACAATGCGAAAACTTTGCTGTAAAACCAGAGTTTGGTGTATAGGGGGGATATTGGGGATTGGGACAACCATAACAATAACAACAACAGTAAAAAACGAAAAAATAAAACACAGTGACGGTTAGCAGTCATCAACGTTTAAATATTTAAAAAACGATTTTCATATTTTGTTGGGTTTGATATTTTTTCTACTTGTTGTTGTTGCACAAAACAGTAGCGGCCAGACGAGAACGTCCATTTCATTACGATTACGTTGTAATCGTTCAACAGTTTTGATGGTTTCATGGTTTCAAATGAATGGTGATGGGGGGATAGAATGTAATAGAGGGAGACAAAAAATACTAGGGTAAGTAAACACTTGGTTAGAGCGACCAAGGAGCAAGGGGTGTTGTTATTGTAAAGGTTTGAGGAAGTAATTGCGGATGTTTTGTATGTGAATTGTTGGTGCCGTTGATGGTTACAAGAACTTCCGAAATAAGTTATGATGATTGCAGCTTGCTGGGTTGCTATGTAATAAAATTATAGCAAATTAACGCTATTTGTTTGAATTGGTGTAATTGTAAACACAGCCAGCGAAGAGGGGAAAGAGAGTGAGTAATTGTAAGTAAAAAGCACTGAATTAAAAAAAATAACAAACTCCCTCTCTCTTTCCTTCTCACCTATTTACACTCTCAAAATGAAATATTACATCTGAAAGTCCATTAGTTTGTGTTAACGAGATTAGATGAGAGTGGAAATTTGTAGCAATTATATTGTAGTTCAAGGTTTTTTTGTTTTTGTTTTCATATTTTTTAAATGTGCTAGAAGTGCTGTAATTATGATTCATCATCTAAAATTCTCAAGAAATTTAATTTAAGCACATATTGCAAAATGAAAAAACAACAACCGGAAGAAAGTCTCCGTCGTGGGATAAAATAACCAAAGCAAAAAAAAAAACAAAATAAAAATAAACCGATTCCATCTGTATTGTATTGTAGACTATCAAGAATATTATGTAGGAGACCGCAAAAATGAAAAACAAAGCCGTGTCATGTGCGATATAGTGCAGTAGGTTTTGATGATTAATAAAGCAATTCAATCTAGATCAGGTTCAATGTTATTTATATTCAATTTATTTTAAATGAGTGTGTCTAGCTGGACATTGGCTATTAATTGAAAGAAATAAATAGCAACACATAGAAAACAATCAAAGTTAAAATATTTCAATAAAAGATGTAACATAGTTTTTATTAAATAAAAATATGAGCTTCGAATTGTCAATAAAGCGGTCTTTAACTTCTATTTAAAAAAAAAGTGATGCCAAGTTTCTGTAAGATTTGCAATCCCTTAAGGGGTGTTCTCACGAAAGAACTTTGTAGCAGGCTTATCGTGGCACAAAGTTTTAAATTATGTTTACACTATAGCCCAAATCAACTTGATTTTAGATAATCTCCCAAACCCGTTTGGACTACGATTCAAGTGATTTGCATTCGTCAACAGGGATATTTTTGACAGCGTTTTTATTGTGTTCAGCAATTAAATTGGTGAAACGATTTTTTTTAATTTGACTACAAAATTTTATAATTTCAATAAAAAATTGTCAGATGATAAGAAAAAATGCAGCCCACAACTACCGATGGTAACCGGTATTCAATACAAACGCAGCGTTGCATTTGAATTTCAAGAGGTGGCCTTGTGTTTGGTGTATATAGCTTAAAAATCCACCTATTATATTCTCAGTCCAATCCAAGGGATGGCTAATCTGAACATCACATCCGCATTGACGAAGACTCCATCCGATCCGACAATGAATGAAATTTTCTAGACATTGTCTCATCTCTCCATCTGACTCAGGACATCGTTGCTATAAATATACTACTACTATGAAGGAGATTTGTATTCGTAAAACAGCTTTTAGGGATATTTTTGTCCAAGTCACAATGACTAGACTCTCTAAATTACACTTGTCGGCGCCGGAAGAGTCGACTGAAACACCATTATCCTGCCTGATACTACGATTTATGTACGGTCGAAACTATCTGATCTTAAAGGCTTTGGGCTATACTCCCAAGAAAGTTTTCTTTTCACTGCAGCGCAATTAAAGATGTAGTTGAGAGGCTAAAATGCAATTCAATACCTAACGCGTGTATAAATATCAGACAGCTAGGCCGAGGTTATATATCTGTCAGAAGATGTCTGGATTAAAATTCTGCCCTCAATTGTACTTGGCACGTCTGTTGAATCTCACAAAAAATAATTTCAGCTTAATCGGATAAGGATTGCGCTCTTTAGAGGAGGGAGATCGGTTTATATGGGAGATATATCTAAATATGGACCACTTAGAATCGCAAGCTACTCACACTACAAGGAAGTATTTGTGCAAATTTTAAAATGCCCAGCTTTACTCCTTCGAAAGTTAGCGTTCTTTCCATAGACAGGAAGACGGACGGACATGGCTAGATCGACTTAAAATGTCATCACGATCAAGAATATATACTTTATGGGGTCTTCGACCAATATTTCGATGTGTTACAAAGGGAATGATTCTGGCGAGTTCATCGGATTTCGCAATAATTCAATAGGCATTTTCACTGCGAAGTCTTTACTATGCTAAATGGAAAAACATTCTGTACCTCTATTTCAAGTAGCGACAATTTCCGGACTTCAATGAAAAGGTAGAACAAAAGGAATTTAGGTTGTAATTTCTTTAAAGACTTTTATTTTGTCTGAATTAGCGGATTAGAGGATCTAGAAGGCATGTCGCCATGTAGTATCGCACTGGGCTTAAATTAAGTTTAATTAATTAAATTAATTTCAATATGGCCCAACCTAGCCTAAGTTTAACAATTATTTCGAGAGTTTACACCAAATAAGGCTTCGAAAAGGGATCAGATGAAAAAAGATTTTTAAATTACTTCCCATTGAAAATGTGTTTTTTTTTTGTCTTTCTACATTCATTCTTAGTTTACATTTTCTCCAATTTGTGACATTATTAATCGGCATATTTTTACGTTCTTAATATAGAAATATATTTAATATAGAAAAATATTTTTTTTTCACCGATCTGAATTAATTTCAAAAAGGTCTGGCATGTTTTAAAGGCTTTCAAATACATTTCATTCAGCTTTTTATATGTATATGCTTCCAACTTATCTACTTGCTCCATGTCCACTGAAATAAATTTTTGACTTAATTCATGTAAACAAAATGACAAATTTCACCGTAATCGTTTTGACAACTGCAATTACTTTTAATCTTCCAAAATGAAAGATAAAGATGATGGCCTCCTTGAAAAATCTCGTTGTTAACACACAATCATCTGTCATCATTTGTCGCAACATTACAATTTTAAAATTAGCTACAACTTAGTCTTAAGGTCAGATCAAAATAATACACATATATAGACACACACACATACATATAAATGTGTGTTTTTATGACCCTACATTACTTCCCTTCTAAAATTAATTTGTCCATATTTGGAGGCAACCATGAAATATGAGTATGTATTTGCGTGTAACTTCAAAAGGTTCATTAACCCTGGTAAGCTTAAAGTCTTACAAGAATCTGTCTTCGTCTCATTCATCCATATTCATACTCCCCAAAAGAGAGAAAAAGTCTTTTGATTTATAGGACAAAAACCAAAGGAAAGCCAAGAAAACTTTTTGTTTTTAAAATAAAAGTCTACTGGTCTTTTTATGTGCTTTGTCGTCCGCAGCAAGCGATCTTCATCTACATCTGCATCTTCATCATCATTGTCAACATCATAATCATTGGCATCACATAACACCCATAATCGTTAAAAGTATTTCACACATTATTCTTAATTATGTCAACATATATAACATCCAACAACATTCAAAAGAGTACGAGAGTATGCCATCCGTGGACGAAGAACACCACGCTCCCTTTGCTGTATGTGATGGAGTCACAAGTATAACGTTTCAGTTTCTTTTCATAAGAACAAAAATAAATGGCTACGATTCCGAAGCGAGCCATTGCCGGCCGCTTGACTGGCTGCCTTTCCTTTTGTACAAATTTGTATTTACTTAAAACAAAGAGACCATTAATGAAAGAAGGCGCTTGGTGCATAATTTTTACGGCGTTTGGAAAGTAACCGGTTTTTTTAAATTTTTTTCATATACATTTTTCATTTATCAAAAGCTTTTTTTATAAGCAACACATTTTAAAAGCTCTGCATTTAATCGTTTATGAAATTATCGAATCCCTTTATTGGGAAATAATGCTGCTCGGTTACGTCGCTACGTTACATCGTCGTTTAATTAATGGCTAAAGGTCCGATCAATAATTCAGCTGTTAATCTCTTTTGGTTGAGATTTTAAGTCCTCTTTACATGTTGAAAATTAAACTTAAAAGAAAATTATTGTACTTCAATACACTCCATGTTTGGTTTGAGTAGGTTATAGAGACAGTTTGATATCAGGCACCCTACTTTGTGATAACATGGAAAAAGACGTAGACATTGAAATAAAAAGCGTAATAATTTGCAAATGCTCAAATTCGCTAATTCAGTGAAAGTTACCAACGTATTAACGCAACAGATGTTTTCTGTAACGATTTATGGAAATTCTGCACTGTTATTATTAAATTTTTATTGTTTCCAGCTTAGTAAATCATTTCTTATTACACCCTAGTAACCGGTTATTTTTTGTGGTACATATTTCTACCATCCCCCGGCGCAAAGTCAACCACAACACCATTTGAAACATCTGTCCTGTCCTTTGGTCGTTCTGGCATTTGTTTCATTTATATCCTTTATTTTTCTCAACTTTACACATCTAGAGGGGCAAAAGGTTTAACTGGAACACCAAAACGGCGAGTGAGGCAGCAACAAAATTAACACTTGACATGTTTTCCGTTCCCTTTTGAAAGTTGAGCTTCTTGTTCTCTGGGCTTCATTGTTTTCCAGAATGTGTGTTGTTGTTGCTTTTTGGTTCTTTCAACACCAGCAACAAGTGTTAGGTTCCTTTTTATACATTTTTAAAACATCTTTCTGTTGACTGTGGCCGGCGTCAAGTTGTTTTTATGCCGGTAACGGTTGTACAGCAAAAAGAATGAAACAAAAATAAAAACGAAAAGCAAACTAAGCATGTGGACATCAAGTTGTTTGCCATCCATGATGGTGTGCTGATGATGCGATATGATGCCTTCTGAGCAACTAACCCCAAAAGTTTTCATGACTTTTTAATGCGCAACCCCATCAGTAACTTATGATAATTCCTATGCTACAAAGTTTTATGGAATAATTATATGTTTGGAAAAGGAACATGGCAACCAATGGGGCGAGAAGCAAAAGGGTGAGTGAGGCAAGGATGATGCTAAATGGAATTTGAAGTCACAAATTAAATTTCAAATTTTTTTTAGTGTGGAAACGGACCTTGGAATTACCCCTAATCATCTATTTTGAATGTCATATTAAAAGTCCTCCATGCTATCTGCCTGGAAGAATCTAGCAAATGTAGAATAATTCCCAGATATACTAATAGGTAATAGCAGAAAGTGGAAAGACTCCCTGAAAATTAAGGATGTCGAAATGTGCTGACTGAAAATGTCACAAAAATTCCAAAATTGCCCATGAACATTCCATTAAGGAACAGGGACAAACTTCTCACATATCAATGAGCGCTGTCCGAGTCTGAACGGCATGTCGCAGTGCGACGTCTCTTTGGCGAGAAATTTTTACATGAATTGTACCCCATAAATGTCGCCAGCATTAGGAGGGGATAACCGCCGCTGAATTTTTTTCAGATTTTCCCGACAGACGTTCATCGTCATAGGGGGACATGTTAATTTCTGAGCTACGGCGGCCTTCTGAAAATATCACAAGGAAGATAAAACGTTAACAATCGAGGAATAAAACGTTAAAAGCGAAGAAAAAAGTTGACAACTTTAAGGCGAATACTCTCGCACAAGAAATGAAAACAAAAAAAAAAACATTTGTCAAATCCAGTGGAATATATCAAGATTCACCAAATAAGGCAATCAGTCGACAAAATTTTTTTTAATTTTCGACTGTACTCGCCAGAAGATGGTCAACTTATTCCATTATTGTCAGTTTTCTCTTGTCTGTGGCATTTTCAATAATCATGGAATCCTTTCCACCTTTGTTGTGAGTCTGTAAGCAATCTTCAATTCAAGTCTAAAGGCCGGTACTACGTTCGTTTTTCGCGATATTTTTCCCGATTACTTTTTTTAGATAATAAATTTTAAAGCAAAAAAACTTGCTGAAATCATTCAGTAGGAGATTTCCTCATTACTTATGATAAAATTGTTATCATTGATATTTGTGCGGTATTTTCAAAAGTAATCGCGATTAAATATCGGTTTTCAACGATGAAAAACAAACATAGTTCCAGCCATAACCATAGAAGGTTACGACACTTGCAAAAAAATAAGAGGAAAGGCCCCATAAACATTGAGGATATCAAAATGATAGGCGTAAGTGAGAGAAACTTTTGACAAAGAATAAATTTAAAAAAAGAAGAAGTTGATATTTCCATTTCGAATAATTGTTGTCCGCAACCTTAAGTAAATTCTGGCTTTTATTGGTGATTTTTTTTAACACAGAATAAGTTATGCAACCACCCCATAGTTAAAATATATTTTGGAGCGTACTTAAACTTGTATGCAAGACGGCATGTCTGTCAAAATTCATATAGGTAGAAATACACGATATAGTTCTAAAACCCATTTTATTAATAAAAATAACCCTTATGTAAAAAGCGCCAAATGAGTGATTAAAATTTATGAGTAAATTTTATGTGGTGTTTCTGAGGGGGTTATTAAACGTTGCTAATATTTGACTAGGTGATGATCAACTTTTTGGAAACAAAAATAATTTCACTAAAAGCAGGGTACTCTGTTAAACTTTCGGAATAGTTGTGAGAAACTTCAACAAATATCATAATTTAATTAAAATTATTTATAGCAAATATTCTACAACAACACAATTCTGCCATCAAACAGTGGGAGAAAATCGAAAAAACTAGTAAAAATATAGCTTGTGAGCACGGGTAGAGATATCTATCTATACTAATATTTCGGTTTTCTCCCACTGTGCATCATATTACGCTGGGATAAATTTTGTATAAAAGTTATTTTTAACTCCTTTGCCTAAAAAAAGTATCTAAATTTTTTACACATTTTTCATTTCAAATTTGTTTTTATATGGAGTTTGACACTTGTTCATGTAAAAAGACGAACAGAGTACCAACCCAAAGGCCACAGCTTCTTTCGTTCCCGGAACTATGGTTTTCTTTTTATTAATAGGGCGTTTACACGTTGCTAATATTTGACCAGAATATGATCAAAGCAAATAATGGGCCAGCATGCAAAGTGATCAGCAGATATACAATTTTTGACATAAATAGTCATTAAGGCTGTTAAGTTGTTTTCTCGACACATTAGTGACACATTATGACAAAGTAATATGGGGCCTTCAATTTTTTGTTCGTTGCAAGTGACCACACCTTCTTTTGGTGAACCCATCGGAAGACTAAAGCGTTTGGAAAAATATTCTTCCATTAGTTAAGTTTTCTGTTTTAAACTCAAATCATATATTTCCCTTCAGACAAACAAATTTTTCCATGTTGCAAAGAACTTTTCAAATCATAAATCTATTCTTCACCAAAAACTTGGCTTTACTTTCGATATCGTTGGCATCACTTTCATTCTCCTTTGAATGTTAACAAGCAATTTGTACAAAGGGCGGGCAAATATGCAAGAACCACGAATGTATTATGCAGAGACACAGACTGAGATAGTGAAAGTAAAACAAGAAAATTTAATAAAATCATTTTTATGGCCCTATTTAATTACATTTCCATCTTTTTTATGTTTATTTTTCTTAATGCGCTTAGCTGCTAGAGAAACACGCCTAAATTTGGAAAATTACTTTAAATTAGTTTTCGCATTTGAGTGGGTAGAGAATGGAACAACCAAACACTCACCCCCTCTTAATGGTTCCCATTGGCAGTAGCTGAGTTATTTCCCTCCTTCTTCTATTTAATTAAAGTATTTTCGTCAGCCAAAAGAAGTAAATATAAATTAATCTTTTCTATCTTCTTAATGGGATTGAACTTCCATCACCCTTACACAAAATCACCATCATGCTGTTGCTGCTGGTAATGAACCCTTCCTACTTTATTACTCCAAGCTTGTTGATTCTTTTCCATGATTCCTTCTCCCCTAGCAGCGGAACAAATTTTAAATTTTCATCTGACCATTAAATTAATGCATGCAAGCGTCTTCAGCTTGGGCAAGGGCATTGCGTTTTTTCGTCTTTTACGCCTTTAAACATATTAAGATCTTCTTAATCGTCTGAAATAAGGGGAATTTTGGAATTTAAAATAAATTAAACCGCAACCACCAGCACTCTATGTAATGAACAGTACAGCCATCACCATTCTCATTGAGCTGTCATTACCAATGTACTGCGGCTAGCACTTGTACATCTGTTTTGTTATTTTGGTTTTTTTTTTTTTGTAGCCAAAATGTCTTCTGCTTCCTCATACATATGTTGAAAAAATAAAAACCATCTAAGGCAAGATTTTGTAATTCATCACCATTTTCAAAAAAATTTTTTTTTAAAGGGGCCTTTTAGCTTTCTATGGTTTTCGATTGCATACATCCCAACGCCAGCCAGCTGCAATTTTTTTTGTTTCTGTTTATATTTATAACGATTTTATTACGGTTTCTGCTTCTGGCCTGGTCATCAGGCATTTAAAAACACTTCAACTTTCAAAATAAAACAAAAAGATTACATTTCATTGTGGTTATCTTTTAAAACGCCAGCGGTTTTTATGTGTATGTTGTTTCTTTTTTTTCTTCTTCTTTTTCTCCTTGAAAGGGCCAAAAGAAATGCATCTGTCATTTTCCCCCTGTGTCGTTTCAACTCAAAAGCGGTAGTAATGGGGGCATTTGTTGTTGTTGTAGCAGCTATAGTTTGCTTGTCAAATACAAAGACTCTCCACCATATAAGATAAGAAAGGTAAAGAGTATGAAGATGACCATGTTAACAAACCTATGAATGTAAGATCAAAAAAAATTATTGACAGGGTTTCAATGTGCCAATAATTGAATTTAAAGTCAAAAGTTGCTTTTGTCTGAGTATAATTAATTATCCATATTTGACAAGCAGGAACTGCCAAAAATCGCTGGTTCAATCTTAAGATGTGATCACCCCAACATTTTAATATTTTGTTAATGCATACCTAAATTAGAACGCATGACGGTATGTCTGTCAAATTAGATATTAAGCATGACATTTAAAACAGATTAAGGTCGGGTTTCTCCTAGAAAAAACAAAGTTCGTGTTAGGTAGCCGGAACATTAATTTAACGTGGGGATAAACCTCCTAAAGCTTTTTAAGAAGATATGGCAACATATGGCCACAATTGGTAATTAGGGTGTTCGCGTACTCAAAAATTTGCACAAACTTATGTTGAACGTCGTTCGTTTTTTAGAAAGAGAGATTGTAAAAGTGAAGCACATTTGGAGAGTTTTGGAATGTGGAGGTTGCAAATTTCTCCTGGATGTTTTTTCGACCGGCAGAAATTTCTTACACTTTTACAAATTTTTGTTGAAAAATTGTTACAGGATAAATACGCGTACACAACGCTAAATTATGCAGCAGTCGGTAGACAAAACACAGCTGTATTTATGGGGACGGTAAGTCACTAACCGGCATCCATTTGCCGGTTTAGGATAAGCAATAAGCATATATTTGGAAAACCAAATGCCTTTAACCAGAAGAATATCGATACGAAAAATTTTAACCGGAGCATGAGAAACCCGACCTTATAAAAATATTTCATTTATGAAAGTTTGTAAGATAAATCTATAAATTTTTTGTTTAGAGCAAAACAGTGGCTTGAATTGACTGATCCTAAGTTTTCACCAACAAGTAGAGATACTCTCTTTTAATAGGGATCATGGTAGCGAAGTTGGCCAGTCTACGCCGTACTCCAGTATTACGATTAAACGTTCAGAAAGCATGTACTTGTGCTCCCTAAAAAAACTTTGTTAGATTAGGCGAAGATATAGGAAATAGGGAACTGCAATCTCCATGATGCAAACTAGCTGCATGCAGTATAATATTTAACTTAGGGTAAAGCTGTTTTATCCTACGTATTTAAGAAAGTGAGGCTAATGCTTTTGAAAGCAGTAAGTATAGGAATTCCGAAGACGCCTCAGCAACTGTTGCTAAAGATTTGTCGGAGTAAATATCATCCACTTCGCTGGAAGGCAAAAAAAAACTCATCTAACTTTAAGAGTAGGGGACAAGAGACAAGACCCGGTAAGGCCTGTGTGAGTGCATCATTCCAACAGCATCTGGCAAATCCACTTAATTGGGGTCTTCCACACCACAAGTGTCCAGCGCCATGAGGAAGACTCTCATCTGCGACATTAAGAGGGCATCATGACAATATCAAACGAATCTAGTTAGAATTATGTCCTTTCGGGCACGGACATAAAAGCTAATGCAATGAAAATGTAAACCCTGGCGATAGTCCGATTCATGGTAATAAGTTTTAAAGGTCCTTCTGAACTGTATCGGAGAAAATAACCTGATCATCGTTACATTGGAAGAACACGAACAAGTAAAAAGTTGCTAAGTTCTGCTCAGCCAAATCTTACGAACCCGTCACCATAGATTCTGTCAAAAATTTACACAAAATAAACTTAGTTAAAAAGCATAGTTGTACTTTCTGTGCCAAATTTCTGGCAAAAATCGCAGCTTCTGGTGGCTATAGAAGGCTATTTGGAAGATCGATCTATATTGGAGATATATTAGGGGAGATATATCAGGTTATAGACCGATTTGGACATTACTTACCGTGGATTTTGGAAGTCATAACAAAGCACTAAATAAATATTTTCAACAAAATCCGATTACAATTATGGCTTCCTGGGGTTTACGACGTTCAATCGGGAAATCGGTTTATTTGGGAGCTATATCAGGATATAGACCGATTTGGACCATACTTGACACGGTTGTTAGAAGTTGTAATTGAACAATACGTGAAATACGTAAATAATTTCTTTTTCAAGTTTTTGCCTGTTAGGCATCCTCCATGTTCATGGGGCATCCGCCATGTTCATGGGGCCTTTCCACTTTTTGGTTTCTGCAAGTGATGTAACCTTCTATTATTCAGCCATGTTATGCGCCATTAAAATTGTTAACTTGTTCTTTGTTGTCGTTTAATTATTTTATGGCATTTAATGACATTTTCAATCGGCACATTATCATAGTCACAAAGTTGAGGGCCTTTCCACTATTTATGTTCGGCAAGTGTGTTTTATTTTTGGTGTATGATACCTTTCATATAGATGACTTAATCAAAAAGTGTTTACGTTTGGCCATCATAATAAGTTAACACGGTCTCTAATGCCACACAAATTTAACTTTTCAGCTTTATAAAAAGACACATGTAACACACGTGAGTTTAACCAGTTGTCATACATAGAAAATTAGTAAACAGTATGTATGGTCACACATTTCCTGCAGATATTTTACAAGTTACAGGTTTTACAACAAAAAAAATCCGGAAATATGACAACATTGTTATATGATGTAGACCCTTCCCGCTGTGATAATCTCTCACATGCTTACGTTAATCTGTCATCACAAAGCACTTCATGCAAAGGTAGTCTCAGTCACAACTAGTGTCACGAATCTTTCGCACTTTAAGTTGATTCTGAGCGTGAAAAATCAAAACACAACCACATATATTTTTATGACCCCAACTATGTATGAAACCACATTTATTAAAGAATCTTTAAAATGAGGTAATTTTTTGTTATGTATGGTATAGAGCATTGTTTATGGTTATGACTGACAAAAGTGAGATAATCATTAAATGGTATAAGTCATGTTTACTCTAGAAAACAAAAGAAGATTAATGACAAGCCAAACCTAAAACATTCTGACAAATTGTTATGTCAGCTACAAAGTTCAATTATCTGTCAACAGCCTTGGCCATGAGTTGTACTCAAAACAAAGGAAAAAAGGATCAAAGGGTTAAACATTTTTGGGAAATATAAAATATCATTAGTGAAAAAGTTTGTAAAATAAGCAACAATAATGACACTTTTGGGCATAGTTAACTTTTGCTGTGTTTTATTTTAGCACTAGATGGATAAGCCGTGAAGGGCAAAAATAAAACGCAAAAAAAGTTTCCAGTGCAAGTCTGTTTGTTTGCCAGGGGTGACGACATTCGCCATTCGCAATTGTATAAATAATTGGCTTTAATTTAATTTTACCATTCACAATAGAGGTATTTCTACAAGTACTACCCATGAACATTCCATTAAGGAATAGGGGATACTTCTATAAAATCAATGAGTGCAGTCCGATAAATCTTCAAGCTCAACGATAAGGGGCCTCCTTTTATTGGCGGGTCCACACGGCGTGCTGCATAGTGACACCACTTGGCAGAAAAGTTTTAACATGGCATAATACCTCACAAATGTAGCCAGCATTGGTAAGGGGAATACCACCGCTGAAAATTTTTCTGATATTTTCAAAAATCTGAAAAATTTTTGACAGCCAGTTTTTAGACAACGCTTTTTAGTGCATTATTAAAGAATATTAAACTATTTTTCTTATCAAAATCTTTGAATGTGTTACAATCCAGTAAAATACGTTATAACTTAGGATGTGCTGCTTGGAGGGTATATTCAAATACCCTTTGAATTAGGTCAGACTTCAACAGGTCGCTAGTTCAGACAGATTATTACTTAAAGTAGCGTAAAGTAAACGCATTGGGACATTATAACTGACTTTGTTTACTTATTGACTATAAATCTTTGTATGTTGGGGAAAAAACACCAATCAATACTACTTTTATATTCCAAAAAGCAGCTGTTTGTTTTTTGTTACCATTGACCCAAAAGCCATCTGCAAGCATTTTTAATGAACTTTTCATCATTTCCCTTTTTTACCAAAAAAGCCTTACTTAACCTTTTGGTATATCCTTTATTTCAGCTTATAACCAATACTCAGATCCTTTTTTGTTCGAGGTTCATTTGGGCATCCTTTGTAAAAACAAGACAGCCAGAGATGAAAGCTGGCCTCAAAATCCACTTCACATACAAACGGAAGATTTCTGTTCTATTCGTTTTGTGAACAATGCTGCAACACAATCTGTTTCAGGTCCATTTTCATCACAGCAACGTTTGAAATTCAATATTTACACATTACGCTGCCAATGGTGCCATCATACTCAATTTGAAGTTGGGGCGTTTCATTTGAAATCTGAATGATTTTTAAGGAAGCCAGCTGTGTTTTAAATTTTTGCCTCTTCTCAAAACAAATGAAAAAAGAAGAGCAACATGAGACGTCCGTCCATACAAATATACATACATTGAAAAAAGGAATTAAAATCTCAACATGATTTACTTTTGCTTGGGCTCATTTCTTAAGGAACCCAAGAAAACAGATGCAATTTTAAACCTACGCATATAGAAATTAAACAGCAGCAACAGCACAATCAAACAAAGGAAAAGACGTTTGTATAAGGGTTGTTTTCTTTTCAAGATTTTTTTTACGTTTTTCAAAATAAACTGCAACAAGTCTGAAGATCAATTTGGACCGCAGCAATAACAAGAACAACGTAAAAACCAAAACCCACATGTAGTGAAGTGCCATCATGGCCTGTATTTCAATATGTACTGAAGTGTGGCATACAGCAAAGGTAGAGGAGGTGGAGTAGTAGTAGTATAGTAGATTTCCTCTGAACAGATGGCCTCATTTGATGACGATGATATGAGTTAGTGTTGTTTTTTTTTTGTTTTTTAATATGATGGTGATTATGGTGGAGTGTTGCCGGGTCATTACAATAGCGCGTGCATAAATAAGTTTAAAAAAACAAGGGTCGATATTATCTACAAAAAAAAGAGGAAACCAAATGCACCTGCTTGAAGACAAAGGCATCATAGTGTAGGCATATAGGAACAAACTAAAGGACTGTTTATGGGTCGAATTTTTCTTCAGTTTTTTTTAAGGTTTTGGCGTAAAGGATTTGTAACAAGTCCTTATACTGCGATTACAATTTAAGGATTATGTTTTAATGCCTTTACGGTACGGAGAAAGATCAGTAGTAAGCACATATTGAAGTTATACAATTAAAACCACATTTACACTAGAGCCCAAATACAGCAAACCCCGTTTAAACTACGATTCAAGTGATTTGTCAACAGAGATGTTTTTGACGCAGTGTTGCGTTTGAATTTCGAAGTACAATAGATTTAGTGCAAATCTCAAATAACTAGATTTGCTCACATTGAAAATGAATGGAAAACCTCGTTGCAAAACACGAGATTTCCGAAATCTTAGTTACTTCACATTTATATACAATACAGTCACTTGATCGACATGGTCAGGCCTATATAGAAAGAAAATTCCCCCAATCTCATACACTTTGTCTACCTTCAAAGTGCAAATACATTGATACAGCGGTCAAAAAAAGTATCATTAGCAAAATTGATAATAAATTCACTTATTTTGGGTAATTGAAGAAAATTTAAAGTAAACAAATAATGCAGTTTTATGCAATAGTTTATTTTTCGTAATATGTTTTAAAATAAATTAAAAAAATAAATTTAATTAGCGCAAAAAATGCAATTTTATATAATAACACCAAAAACAGAACAAAAAAAGTATTCATCATTGATGTGCTATCATCAAAGTCAAATTCAAATATTATTTGGGAATCCCCCTTTTCTGTTTTATTTAGTAAAGGAGGCTTTGCCCTTGACAGCAAATATTTAATTTCATTGAAAATATAGTTTTTGTCAAAATGGGTCGTAAGCAAAACGAGGTTTCTGATGAGGTAAAAGTTTTGATAATAAAACACCACAGGAATGGTTTAACTCAAAAAACTATCAGTGAAATATTAAATAGACCACGATCTACTATACAATCCATCATCAGAAAGTGGACAGAAACGAAAACTGTTGACAATAAACCAAGATCTGGTCGACCAAAAGCACTTTCAGTTGGAGATGTGCGTTGGCTAGTGCGGCAAGTTCAGAAAACTCCGAAGACAAATGCGACCATTCTTCGTAAAAACACTATGGAATATTTAGGGAAGGAAGTTACTACACAAACAATTCGAAATACACTCAAAAGGCATAGTTACAGAGGAAGAACTGCACGTAAGAAGCCCTTTATAAATAAAATAAACCGAGTGAAAAGGCTAAACTTCGCAAAAATGTATGTAAAACAGCCCGAATCATTTTGGAAAACAGTCATTTTTGCAGACGAGAGCAAGTTTAATCTTTTTGGGTGCGATGGAAAGGTCATAGTGTACAGAAAACCAAATACAGAGCTTGAAGAACGAAACACAGTTGCTACTGTAAAACATGGTGGAGGTGGTTTAATGGTTTGGGGGTGTATGGCGGCTTCAGGAGCGGGAAATCTTGAAATTATTAATGGAGTAATGGATCATAAGTATTACATTGACATTTTAAAGAGGAATTTAAAAGATAGTGCTGTAAAACTTGGGATTGGTAATAACTTTCAATATTATCAAGATAATGACCCCAAACATTCTGCTTTAAATACCAAGATGCTGTATAACTGCCCCAAAGTCATTAAAACTCCTCCTCAAAGTCCCGACTTGAACCCAATTGAACATCTTTGGGAACATCTCGAACGCAAATTGAGAACGCGCAATTTTTCGAGCAAGAGTCAAATGCAACAGGTGATAATGGAGGAATGGACTAATATAGACCAAAATATAACCGCTAAATTAGTCCAATCGATGTCAAACCGTTTAAAAGAAGTTATAAGACGCGGTGGTCGAATAACAAAGTATTAATTTTTTTAAATTATGTTATTTATTTTTTTGTTTTTTTGCAATGATGAATACTTTTTTTGTTTAATTTTTTGTGTTCAGCTGTAAAATGGCCCATTTTGTTCCAATAAATACTATTTTTTTCTTTAAAAACAATGAAATTGTGTACATATATATCACACAAGCACTACTGCATCATTAGTTTAATATGTTTTTATTCCAATTGCCTATTGTAGACTTATTAAAAAAAAACATTGAATGATGAATACTTTTTTTGACCGCTGTACATTCACTACATCAGATGATATCTCTCTCATTGGGGCTGTGATGCACATACAGCAAATTTTGCAAAGTTGCCATGAACATTCTATTAGGCAACAAAGTGGGAATACCCTTTTCTTATGTTTTATTGACGAGTTCCTCATTGGTAAAGTTTCTTTCCGATGTTTCTGTCAGGATTCGAATTAAGTCGTTCATAATAGAAGACTATGTCACTTGCCGAAAACAAAAAGTGTAAAGGCCCCATGAATATTTAGCATGTCAAAATGTGCCGATTAAAAATGTAACACATAGGAGAAAACGAAAACAAAGGATGAATAAGTCAGTAGTAAGCACATATTGAAGTTATACCACATTTACACTAGAGCCCAAATACAGCAAACCCGTTTGAATTTCGAAGTACAATGGATTTAGTGCAAATCTCAAATAACTAGATTTGCTCACATTGAAAATGTATGGAAAACCTCGTTGCAAAACACGAGATTTCCGAAATCTTAGTTACTTCACATTTATATACAATACAGTCACTTGATCGACATGATCAGGCCTATATAGAAAGAAAATTCCCCCAATCTCATACACTTTGTCTACCTTCAAAGTGCAAATACATTGATACATTCACTACATCAGATGATATCTCTCTCATTGGGGCTGTGATGCACACACAGAAAATTTTCAAAGTTGCCATGGACATTCTATTAGGCAACAAAGCGGGAATACCCTTTTCTTATGTTTTATTGACGAGTTCCTCATTGGTAAAATTTCTTTCCGATGTTTCTGTCAGGATTCGAATTCAGGCGTTCATAATAGAAGACTATGTCACTTGCCGAAAACAAAAAGTGTAAAGGCCCCATGAATATTTAGCATGTCAAAATGTGCCGATTAAAAATGTAACACATAGGAGAAAACGAAAACAAAGGATGAATGTAAAACAAGTAAGGACGGGCTAAAGTCAGGCGAAGCCTACCTTTTAATACCCTACACCACATTGAATATGCAGGCTAAGTCGTCGTTGCCGCTAGCGTTCACCTTAAGTCTAATGTAGCCAATTGACCCAATGTTGAAAGTCCACAAAATTTCAATAATTTTGTTTGTCAAGTCTCTTGTAGAGTCTCACTTAAGTACTTCAACAAGTAATGTCTTCGATTCGATGCTAAAATTCGTTGAGCATTTAAAGTTTCACATACAAATTTGATAGTTGGTTTTTTTTAAGAGTTTTTTTTCTGTGCAAGATTCGGGCTGCCGAACTTAGCATGTTTTTACTAGTTCTCAGTTGATTCGTTCGTTGGATCCTCGCAATCAGCTGATTTCATGAAGGAAAAATAGCTCACTTTGAATATTTGGCGATCGAATCCAGTGACAAAAAATTTGTGGTTTTGGCAGTATTTCAGGTTGTCGGAGTTTAGCTTGCTAGGTAATATATGATTTTCTTCAGAAACCGAACTATTGTGCAATAAATCATTGAACCATTAAGCAACGACAGCCGATGAGTCTCCTCAGTAGTACTTAACCTCACCATTTCTGTACTTTCCTTTAGACTTGTTAAGGTATTCGAGACGGACAATGGCCTTAAAAGGTAATATATAGTTTTTTTCTTAACATTGATTTGTTGTACAAAAAAATCTTTGGAATGCATTAGTTATTTACAATATTTTCACGTTTTCTTACCGACATTGTTGTACAACTTGTTTGCAAGTGTTAACATACCATTAGGCAATTTCAAACAACTCAATTTGCAAGGTGATCTATGCATGATCCATTATTAAGGTTATGACATAAAATGCAACCTCTGCAAATGTCATTTCGTATATATCAAAGCACCCAAAGTGGTTAAAACAAGAAACTGATTGATACCCCAAGATCACAGCTACTTTAAACACTTGAAATATTTGAAATATTTGCTTAGCCTCAAAAAAGAAAAACAAAAATCTATAATCATCTGAAGGAAAAGGAAGGTGGTCGTGAGGCCAAAACAAAAAAAGAGCAAACTGCAACTCCACTTCAATTTTAGTTAAGCAAAACAAAAAATATCTAAGCTCAAGTAATGTAACACTAGGAGACATAAGTATTCTGCTCAGGTCAGGCTATTATTAACATATGTGTATATCAGCCATTACAAGCCATTAACAATAAAAAAAAGAAAAATATTTATATACAAAACAATGCGTTAGTTGGTTAGTTGTGGAAATTGGCAAGGCGGAGTATGACGCCCCACTTGACTGATGTGTTACGTGGTGTTACAAAAAACGTTTAATGAAACATTGTCTCTTAACACCGCCGCGGTAAGCACTGTCATGGAACGTGACTGCTTTTCCGCTCCAAAAACAAAAACTATGGCAAATGAATACAGATGCAAAAAAAACACCGACCAACAACACCATACACAAAATATAAAAGTAACAAAAATAATTATAGCATGCGTGTTATGATATAGTTTATAGCTTTTGTTGTTATTATTGTAGTTGCCTTTTTTAATTTGTTTTTCGTCATTTTCAACATTTTGGTTTCATTATGGCTGGTGGATGTGAGATGTATGCCAAAGCCCCAAATGTTGTCATATGTAAACAAACCACAGAAGACAAAAAACAAAACCGTCATAAAATATTCAAATTTAAATTTGAAATGTTTGTACCCTATACCCTACCCTACCCTACCACATCATATACCATTTAGTTTAGCTATTTCGTTGAATGTTGGTTTTAATTCTGTTGTGTCTGTTCCCAATTGTTTGTGTATTTAACCATAATGAAAATAATTTTTAATATTTTGGCCAAATAACTTCCCCCCTTCTCTTCTCATCTCATCTTGAGGGTTTATAGCAGTATAGAGTAGATTGCAATCGCTTTGGAATTTTTCATATTTGAGTCATATGAAATTGAAGGCTAACATTATTAGTTTTTTTATGCATTGCGTTGTTTCTAGTTTCCCTCTCCCCAAAATTCTTCATCATACTGCTAATGCTGCGAATGATATCGTTAACAAATAGCCAAGAATTAATGAATATCTATTTGCGAATGTTCACATATATGAAGTATTTTTCGCTTTCATTGTTTAGCAACGCTCTATTCATTATGGTACAAAAAAAAAATATTTCAATTGGTGCTGTTTTTTTGTATTTCTTTGTAATTGTTTAGCTGGAATAATTGTGTCAATAACAAATTGAAATGCGGTACAAAACTTAATCAACAAAAATGCCTTGATGTATATTTTTATTAAACAATAACAAAACAAAACCAAAACCTAGCGGAGTGGAAAGTTTGAAATTCCAAGAAATAAAATTAAAAAAGTTTCTAAAAATTTATTTAACAAAGAAGTTAGTGTACAAAGAAGAAGTTGAGGCATAGGCCGGCAACCCATCGGCTGCTGCTGCTTTATTATCTATCTAACTTCGTGTAGATGAAATTGTTGGCAAAATTTTTTTAAAGAAATGAATTTTGACAAAATGTAGACACTTTTATTGAAAAAAAAAAATACAAGAACTATATATAAAATAATAAAAATAAAAAAAAAATATTAATAAAAATAAATATATAAAAATAAAATAAATATTTATATTCTTTCTAAACAATAAAACATAAAAATAACAAGTTATAGTCCGATTCGGACCTTAAATTAATTAAATGTTGAATACCATAGTAGAAGTCATTAGATCTTATATTCAGTCCATTCGTATAACTATTACGCCTTGTAGGGGCTCGAAAAGCATAATCGAGAAATCGGTTAATATGGGAGCTGCATCGGGCTATAGATCGATTTAGACCATATTCGACACGAATGTTGAAAGTCAGAAGCCGTTGTACAAAATTTCAGCCAAATTGGGTAAGAGTTGCGTCCTCTAGAGGCTCAAAAAGTCAAGATCCCAGACCAGTTTATATGGCTGCTATATCAGTTTACAAAGCAATTTAAACTACACTTAGCACAGTTGTTGGAAGTATAACAAAACACTACATGCAAAATTTCAGCCAAATCGGATGAAAATTGTCCCCTCTAGAGGCTCAAGATCCAAGATCGGTTTATATGGCAGCTATATCAGGTTATAGACCGTACCAGAACCATACTTAGCACAGCTGTTGGAAGTCATAACAAAACACTTCATGCTAAATTTCAAATCGGACAAGAATTGCGCCTTCTAGAGGCTCTAGAAGTCAAGATCCCAGATGGGTTTATAAGGCAGCTATATCAGGTTATAGACCGATTTAAACCATACTTTGCACAGATGTTAGAAGACATAAAAAAACAATTCATGCAAAATTTCAGCCAAATCTGATGAAAATTGCACCGTTTAATGGCTCAATCATGTTTAAGACCGATTTAAACCATACCTAGCACAGTTGTTGGAACAGCATAGTTGTCGGATAAGAATAGCGCCCTCTAGTGACTCAAGAAGTCAAGATCTAAGATCGGTTTATAGGGCAGCTATATTAAAACATGGACCGATACTTTATGAGGTCTCAGAGGAATATTTCGAGGAGTTACAAGCAGAATGACGAAATTAGTATACCCCCATCCTATGGTGGAGGGTATAACAAAAACAAGTAAAAACATGCAAAGTTCGGCCGGGCCGATCTTGTCTACCCACCACGATGGATTCCGTTAAAAATTTACCTTTACTAACTCAGTTAGTATATGAATTATTTTACAACAATCATATCGGGAATTAGTTGCGGCTGCAATGGTCTCAAGTAATCATATCGGTGAATATGTATATAGGAGCCCATATCTGTATATATACCGATTCGCATCATATTTGCCACGGACGCTGAAAGTCATAGCAGAAGTCTTTGTGTCAAATTTCAGCCAAATCAGGTGAAAATTGAGGCCTCTAAGAGCTCAAAAAGTCAAATGCGGGAATCGGTTGGGGGCCATATAAGTGTATAGACCTATTCGAATCATACTTGATATGAATGTTGGAAGTCATAGCAGAAGTCTTTGTGCCAAATTTCAGTTAAATTAGATGAACATTGAGGCTTGTAGGGGTTCAAGAAGTTAAATCGGGGAATCGGTTTATATGGGGGGCATAAGCGTAGAAAGGCTCCTGGCGGGAAGACTAAGCACCCCCAGATAAGTTTTAGTCCCTCCCAGAATTTTAAAAGTTTCATTGTTTTCGATAAAACTAGCTAAATTTATTGCTATATAAAGGGTTTTAGCACTCCCGAGAAAGCTGGACTGGCTTCGTTTATGTATACCAGTTTATTTTTCGACTTGGATCATACTCAGCAATTATGTTGGAAGTCAGAACCGAATTGTGCCAAGTATCAGCCAAATTGTATGAAAACTGAGGCTTTAGGGGTCAAGAAGTCAAATCCGGAGATTGGTCTGTATGGGAGTTACATCAGCTTATAGACCGATTCGGATCATACTCGGCAATGATGTTGGAAGTCAGAACCCTAGTCCTTGTGCCAAATCGGAAGAAAATTTAGGTCAAATGCAAAAATGCAAATTTTGCCCATGAACATTCCACTAAGGAACAAGGGCAAAATTCTCACATATCAATGAGTGCAGTCCGATCCAAGTTTTAAGCTCAATGATAAGGGGCCTCCTTTTTTTATCACCGAGTCCGAACGGCGTGCCGCAGTACGACACCTCTTTGGTGCAAAGTTTAACAAGGCATAGTACCACACAAATGTTGCCAGCATTAGGAGGGGAAAACCACAGTTGAAAATTTTTTCTGATGTTCTCGCAAGGATTTGATCCCAGGCGTTCAGCGTCATAGGCGGACATGCTAACATCTGCGCTACGGTGGCCTCCGAAAATGTAATTAAATCTTATTTACGGAATTAAAATTTTTGAAAAATGTGAAAAAATTACAATAATAATTTTTTTTTTAAGAATTTTAAAATTAAAAAACAAATTTTTAAGTTGTTTTTATTTTAGTTTGTTTTAGCAATTCCAAGAATTAGAATTTTACATTAAACTTCAAAATCCTTTTTATACCTAACACCGAAGAATGGGGGTACATTAATTTTGTCCTTCCGAATGCAACACATCGAAATATCCATTTCCGTCCATATAAAGTATATATATTCTTGATCAGCGAAAAAATCTAAGACGATCTAGCCATGTCTGAAGTCTGTCAGTTGAAATCGCGCTACAGTCTTTAAAAATAGAGTTATTGAGCTGAAACTTTGCACAGATTCTTTTTTGTCCATAGGCAGGTTAATTTCGAAGTTGGGCTGTATCAGACTATATCTTGATATAGCCCCCATATAGACCGAACCGCCGATTTAGGGTCTTAGGCCCATAAAAGCCACCGATTTTGCTGAATTTTAAGACAGTAAGTTGTGTTAGGCCCTTCCACATCCTTCTTCAATTTGAACTAGATCGGTTCAGATTTGAATATAGCTGCCATATAGACCGATCTCTCGATTTAAGGTTTTGGGCCCATAAAAGCCGCATTTATTATCCGATATCGCCGAAATTTGGGACAGTGATTTAAGTTACGCCCCCCAACATATTTTTGCAATTTGGCCTAGATCGATCAAGATTTGCATATAGCTGCCATATAGACCGATCTCTCTATTAAGGTTTTGGGTCCATAAAAGCCACATTTATTATTCGATTTTGCTGAAATTTGAGAGAGTGAGTTGTGTTAGGCCCTTCCAAATTCTTCTTGAATTTGGCCAAGATCGGTTCAGATTTGGATATAGCTGCCATATAGACCGATCCGCCGATTTAGGATTTTAGGCCCAAAAAAGGCGCATTTATTGTCCGATTTTGCCAAAATTTGGGACAGTAAGTTGTGTTATTCGATATCCTTGTGTTATTGGATATCCTTCTTCAACTTGGCCCAGATGGGCTCCCTTTCGATTTAAGGTTTTGGGCCATAAAAGGCGCATATATTGTCCGATTTCGCTGAAATTTGGGACAGTGAGTTGTGTTAGGCTCTTCGAAATTTTTCTGCATCTTGGCGCAAATAGGCCCCGGTTTGAATATAGCTGCCATATAGACCGATATCTCGATTTCAAGTCTTGGCTCCATAAAAGGCGCATTTATAATCCGATTTCACTGAAATTTAACACAGTGACATATGTTAGGCTTTTCGGCATCCGTGTCGTATATGGTTTAGATCGGTTTATTTTTAGATATAGCTACTAAAAAGACCAATATTATGTTATACACAATTGAACAATGACTTGTTCTTATTAGTATTTGGTCCAAATTGGAACATGTTTCGATAAAGCTGCTATGGGGCATAAGGTATGCATTATTCACCGGATTGTGACGAAAGGTGGTTTCCATACATACCCGAGGTGTTGGGTATCCAAAGTTCGGCCCGGCCGAACTCAACGACTTTTTACTTGTTTTTTAATTAATTTCTCTGTTGTTTACCTAAACTTCTCTGTAATAAATAATTTACATTTCTTTGAAATGCATCATTTAATATATCCATCCATCAGTTTGTATATAGCTTTCAACAATTACCTTTTTTCCCATTTTTTTTATTGGGACGTGCTGATTGTCTTATTCCGGAAATATATATGAATTCAAAATTTTATTATTTTCAAATTCTATAACTCAATCACTGGAACGATTAAGCAAATTCAGTTTTTTTTTTGTTTGTTTTACATTCTTTAACAAATTTCACACCTCAAAATGTAAGGTGAATAAGAGAGTAGGGGGGGGAAGCAGGCAGGATTCATAATGTATTGATTTAAATTTTGGAAGGCATTGAAAGCACACCAACGTTACGTTTATATTTTATTATAATTTTGTTTTGTTTCTTCTCTTAATTTGATTGTGGGAAACGGTGATTGATTTTGAATAATTTTATTTACCACACAATTAATTTGAATTTGAAATTTCTATTGAAAGAAATTTTCATGGATTCTTAGGCATACAAAACTTGTTTCTCACGACGATGCTCTAGTTTCTTTGAATCGGCAGCAGCCCCCCTAAATGATGAATAATGGGAACAACCACCAACCAACTCGTCTCGCTTGTGAATATCTCAATGTGTCAATATTTTTTGAAGTAGAAGTAGGCAAATGTTAAATGCCATAGTAGCTTTTGTGAATCATACAAACAACAGCTATGGGATATGTGGGGGTGGCAGCGCTACTGTAAACAAATTTTGGGGGCACTTCTTTTGTTACCCTTATGCTTACAAAGAAGTTGATCATCCCTGGGAAATATCATTATCATTGTCAATTAACAAATTGGAATGTAAATTTTAAATTATGTTTTATTGTTGTTGCCTGCAGCCGCCGCTGACACTGTCATTACTGCGAAAGCCTCTTTTTCTACTGACTAGCCTAGTACACCAATAATGACGTTTTCGTAAATGCACTTAAAAAAATCTCAAGACGAAACGGAATCAAGAGATTTCCGCTGAAATTGGCTTTGTTTGGGAGAAAAATAATTTTATGCACATTTCAAGGGGAAGATGTGTACAAAAGACGGCAGACAGACAGACAAACAGAAATACACATCATTTTCTTATCATCATCGATGGCAGTGAAGTGGCACATGTGTTCCCAACTTGCTTGCTTCCCTGGAAGCTCACATGTGAATCAATATATTTCTTTTCTCTAGTGTTTTACATGAGAATTTGAAAATGTGACAATATGTTGCATTGATTGCTTGTTATTTTGTTGTTGTTGGTTTTTTTTTGGGGGGGATGCTGTGTGGGAATTGTGTTGCCTAAAACAACTTTCGAACATTCATTGTAAAAAATTTTAATGGACTTTGATTTCATTTTAAGTGATCTCAAATATTTTCACAAGAAAAATCTATTGCCAACGAGTTGTTATAATTCAAAACAATTCCAAGAACTATTGAAATTTGGTGTCATTTGTGAAATAAATTAAAAAAAAAATTGCCAAACTGTTGCAATACTTTGGTAGAACATCAAGTGTACGTAGGGTTTGTGAACAAAAAAACTCAAAATTTGATTCTCAGTAAATACTTAGTCATAGAAAATTTTATCAAAATTTTATTCTATAAAAAATTTTGTCAAAATTTATTTCTCATTAATTTTATTTCTATGGAAAATATGATCAAAAAAATTTTCTTAATATTCCCAAAGAAATTTGTCAAAATTTAATTTGTATAGAAAATTTTTGCAATTATCAAAAAAAAAAGATTTTTACCAATTTTATTTAAATATTTTTTAGGTTTATTCATAAAAAATTAATTTAATAAAAAATTTGTTTATGTTTTGACCTACAGCGTCAACGCTTGTCAAAGAAAAATCTCAATCAAAAACTTTGACAGCCACTAACGCCACCCTCTTTAATTTAGGTTGCAGCTTTTACTAATGTTACAAACCTAGTAAAGGCTTCATTCACAGCGAAGATACCTATTAAATTTTTGTGAAACCCAACGAACACATTGTTTACAAGAACACAAAGATACGAATAAAAAATAAAACAAAAGTCAAACATCATTGAAACAGAGTTCATTGGTGCCCATTTCGTGGGCAATTTGTATTGGTGCAGCGACATTTCGCTATTTTGCTTATAGAACATCGCTACTATTTTGCTTATAGAACTCAGTACCACTTCTACGGAATGTGTTCGCATTGTCTTTGTCAGCGTATTGACAGTGATCGGGCGAAAACTCGAAGTCAGTACTAGGTTATAACCACCACAATAGGATGGAGGTAATTTTGACTTACGGCGTCAAAGCCTGTCAAAAAAAAAAAAACAATCAACAATGTTGCCAGACACTAACGCCATCATTATAATTTTAGGTTTAAACTTTTCATTGTTATTGCAAATTTACCCATGAACATTCCACTAAGCAACTGGGGCAAACTTCTCACATACCACTGAGTGCTGTCCAATTCGAATTTATTTTTCGCCAGGATTCAAACCCAGGCGTTCAGCGTCATAGGCGGACATGCTATCCTCTGATATACGGTGGCCTCCACAATAGGATGTGGGAAACTTACTTCGTCACTCCGTTTGTAACTGATTGAGATTTAGCGATTCAGCCATATCCATCCGTCTAGCCGTCTGTCTGCCAAAAGAAAGCTAACATTCGAAGGGGCTAGGCGCTTAACATTTTGAACAAATACTTCTTATTAGTATAGATCAGTTGGGCTTGTAAAGGCGTCAAATAGTTCCATGGTTTGATATAGCTCCGATATAAGCCGATCTCCCGATTTGATATATGGAGCCGCTAAAGGGCCCAATTATTATTCGATTTGGCTGAAATTTTGAAAGTTTCGTTTTGTTATGACTTCAAATTAGCGTGCCAATTATGGTCTAAATCACTCCATTACTTAATATAGCTCCCTTATAAAACGATTTGACTTCTTGATCCTATAGACTTGCAACAACCGTACTGCGTATGGTACAAAACGCGTCAGCTCCCATAATAATTGATCTCTCGATTTCACTTCTGGAGCCGCTAAGTGGCGCAATAATTATTCGATTTGGCTGAAATTTTACAAGCTTAGTTTTGTTAGATTGCCAAGTATGGTTTAAATCACTCCATTACTCAATATAGCTCCCATATTAACCGTTCGCCCGATTTGACCTCTTGAGCCTCTAGAGTGCGCAATTATTTTTTGATTTGGCTAAAATTTCGCTCGAAGTGCTCTGTATGGTCTAAATCAGTCCATAACCTGGGGCCGAATACCGCAAACGTGATCGAGTGCGCTTTTGCATCGAATAAAATGTAATCTGGTATTTAATGTAATCTAGTATACATTTTAATGTGAATTTTTAAAAATTGCCATTGCTAAATTTCAAAAATTCTATTTCAAAAAGAAAGACACAATTCACAATAGAGAGATTTCGAACAATTTTACTCGTTCGCGTATGCGATAATTTGGCGCCTGATGTACAGGGTGGCTGATGAATATTGCTACAATGATGAATATTGCTACATTTTTTTTTCGGTGTATGGAATACATTTTTCTTTTATTCATGTTAAATTAAATTATTAAATTAATTATTAAATTATTATTAATTAAATTAATTAATTAATTAATTAAATTAATTATTAAATTATTATTATTAAATAGAAAAAAAGTTATTACATTTTTTTTTGGTAGCGGCTTTCATCAGCCACCCTGTAGATCCCGTACACTGATAGAAAAATGACGGTACTTCGCCGATACCAATAAATAACCTATAAATAATCGAAAGATAAAACCAAACAGTGCTAATGATTTTATGTTTCATCCATTCCATCCGATATTGTTTTTGTACCATGCGGTGTCAATATCGTATGGTACTAAAATGATCACGTTTGGTATCAACTTTTCTCTAGGTGCAAAACCGATATATCAATTTGATTTCGTTATCCTCTAGAAGGCGTTATTATTCCCCGATTTTACTTTCGAAATTTTGACTATTATTTCCAGTCTCAAGTTTTTACCTACAGCATCCACGCCTGTCAAAAAAAACCTTATTTTGTTCCGACTTTTGACAGGCCTTAATGCCATCGTCCTTAATTTAGTTTCCAGCCTTAGAAGCTAAACCGTCTTTCCATTGTTTTGTATTCTCAACCAATCTCAATCTTCAAACATAAAATTACTTTCTATTACCGTCAACAAACATGACCTTATATTTGCAATAAATTTCCAAGAAATTCGGTCTAAATTGTGAAAGCTTGCTTACCACACACACAGAAAAGGTCTTTTGGTTAGTAAATCAGCAAATACCTACATTGAGGTTATTTTCTTTGTATGACTTTGAAATAATTGTGGTTTTTGATTTGTATCATCTGATACCGTTTTACGCTTTCGCTTAAAGATGGTTAAATTATACATCCATCCCTACTCCGTATTAAATAACTTGCTCTCTGTGTGAAATGTGAATTAAGACCAAGCAAAAAGATTTTATCAACTCAGTGACATGGTTAGAGAAAAAAACGGCAACAATTAAACGCTTTTTTAATTCATAAAAATCGAAGGGGTATAGAAAAAAAGGCAAAAAACCAAAAACCTCATTAATTCATTTGAGTATTAAATGTTGAAAAACTCTAGCTGCCTACAGATAGATAGTATGGCAAATGAAGATTGTACTTAACAATTCATTGACATTTAAAACTGTCACCACACTCACTCACTCGCTTAGTGCAATACTTTCAATACGCAAACATTTAAGGCGGTCCTCTGGCACACAGTTGATGCCAAGCATGTTAGGGAAAGAGAAAGAGAGAGAACAAAAGTCCAAAAGACTCCGTTAAACTGTGATTATTCTCATGCTTTTACATGCGTGTGTGCTATGTGATATGGGTATTTATACTCCGATTATCCATGCAAAAAATATATAATTGACATTTACAATAGATGTCATTAGCGCAAAAAAAGAGCAGTAGAAAAAGAAATTGCAAAAAATTGTATGCGCCCATAATAAATGCCATGGAGTTGTAGCACACAAATGCCGATCATTGTACACCCAGAACAGAAAGAAGAGGAAGAGCCCAAATACAAAAACTCTGGGACTAAACGAAAGACGGACGGACAGACAGATAGCAAAAATTGCATGTGCAAAGTTCAAAATCAACAAGATTACAAAAATAAGTCAACAGTAGTCAAAAGGCGACAATGATGTTGGTGATGGCGGCAATATTGCCGGCCACGTTGCCATCAGCAGCCAAGCAATTGCAGTAAAAATAAAGAAAAACAAACAATAAATGCTTCCGAGAAAGTCATATAGGGTATGAGTTTTTTTTATAAAAAAAAACTAATTTTGACAAAAATTGTATAGAAAATAAGAAATAGAGAATTTTCTGTAAAAAGAAACAGTTTTGACAAATTTGTTAGTTGTATACCGACCACCATAGGATGGGGGTATACTAATCTATTCATTCCGTTTATAACACCTCGAAATATTGATCTGCGACCCCATTAAGTATATATTATATATTCTGGATCCTCTCGGCATTCTGAGTCTAACTAGCCATGCCAGCCCGTCCGTCCGTCTGTCGAAATCACGATATCGTTCGAACGCGTAAAGCTAGCCGCTTGAAGTTTTGCACAGATATTTCTTATTGATGTAGATCGTTGGGGATTGCAAATGGACCATATCGGTTCAAATTTAGAATAGCCCCCATGTAAACAATTCCCCGGATTTGACTTCTTGAGCCCCTAGATGACTTCAAACATCCATACCAAGTATGATACAAATAGGTCTATAAACAGATATAGACTCAATATAAACCGATCACCGGATTTGACTCCTTGAGCCCCTCGAAGCATCAATTTTCATCCGATTTCGCTGAAAATTGGAACAAAGACCTAAGTAATGACTTCCAATATCCATGCAAAGACTGATCTAAATCGGTCTATAAACAGATATAGCCCCCATATAAACCTATCCCGGGATTTGACTTCTTTAGCCCTTAGAAGCCTAAATGTTCACCTGTTTTGGTTGAAATTTGGCCCATACCCTTATCTTATGACTTACAACATCAGTGCCAAGTTTTATCCGAATCGGTCAATGTGGTGATATAGACATTGAATTTGAACCTAAATCCAAATTTGCCCATGTTCCATTAAGCTGAGTATTCTGTTCAGTTTTTCAAGCGGAATGCTCTCAAACTCCATATAAAAAAAACGTCGGCGAAACGCTGTAGGAAATAGTGGCAACTCTTGAAACTATTGTCAGCGTCATTTTGTTTGTTTTATTGGTTTCCATGGTTCGTTTTTTCTTTTTGTTATTTTATTTACTTGCAAAAAAAAAGTGCAGATAAAAAAACGTATTTTGGTATGAAAATAAAATCAAATTATTACTGTCAAATTTCCCTCGCAAAGCAATTACACGACTATTCCGAAAGCAGAATAGAATACCAACCCTTAAGAAACAGTAACAAATTGAATTTTAACGACTGGACTATTTAAGCCTCATTTACTCATATAAATATACGCATACCCTATCATCCGCGTTGCCCCAAAAAAAAAAAAAACAGACCGCAATTTCTATACGCAGTGGAAGTTATAAAAATAATTTAATATCAAAAGAAGCTAGCAGCAGCAAAAGCCAAATAAAAATACATACATAATGCAGTTCAAGAAAAGAGAACAAAAACCAAAAAGGCAAGACAAAATGAATGCACGCGACTTAAGTTGCCGGGAGGCCAACGAGTGGATAGAGTAATTTATCCCACTCGTACTTGGTATATCTTTAAACGAAGGCATAAAAAGAATTCAGTTTTTTATGTTAAATTTAGATCAAAAAGAAATTAAAAGAGCATCATAACTGCACAAGTTCGTTTCAAGCTGGCAAAAGCGTAAATAAACGGAACTAAGGGAAATACGCATATCATACATAAACAGTTGGCAGTATAAACCGCCCGCCGCCAGCAGCCAGTCGCCGCCGTTTTTACATGTGTGCAATACTAGTAACAGCATGGCGTTGAAGGAAATATGCCAGAGAAATGAGAATTGTAAAAGCAACGCACACTTACACATTTTAAATTTAGTTCACACAACTATTCCCTCCATAGTATCATTAATTTATGATGCGCTGCGCGGGCTTGGGGTTGACAGCGGACCACATGGGAATTCGTTAAAAGTCCCTGGGGACTATTGAAACTTGCCTGGGTGGGGAAGAAAGAGAAGAGCAGAACAAGTATTTAGCTTGAGTGCGTTTAAGAGAGAGTAAATAAGTGGGCTGCCGAAAGGGAAACTCTCTGAGTGTGTAACTAACAAGTAGAAAAATGCAAACTAAAAAATTCATCAAACATATGCAACAAACGCATGCCCACACACATACACCCAAATTAGAATGAGGCTGAATGACAACAAAAATGCCGCTTTGATTATTACAAAGGCTGGTTGGTGCAAAATATGTATGCTTGCACATTGCCAGTAATTGTTGAAGAACTTGAATTGGTATGTGAGACGTAAAGGAAAGCATAAAAGGACTATGCATTTTACTTTACTCTCTTGTTTTTTCTACCAAGCGATTAAAGTCATTTAAAAGCAGACATATTATTATTGGACAATAAATGAGGGTAATTAAAATATATGAGCTGGTAGATTTAGAAAAAAAAAATCATTGACATTTAAGTCGGCCAAATAAAAGACATGTAATAACCCGCTAATCTAGTAACAAATATTTCGATTAAACTTGAATAAACTCAACTCATTATTTTATTAATCTCAACGAAAACAAAATAATTCACAGAATTATATAGCAGGTATTTCTTTGGATGGGCAGTGTGATTTCAACTTACTCAACCGATCAGTAGTGTTGCCAGATCTCCACATAGACACAATGTGAAGAAATGTTCCTTCGCTATCAGGATGCACGCATAAGGTGAGGTCATGCGAACAGCTGAGTAAACATTTTTTTTTTAATTTTTAATTTAATTTGCTCATTTATTATTCAAGTCGTTAGACCATATATGACTAAAACCCTACAAAATTAACAATTCATAAAAGTTTTCTTAAAAATAAATCAGGAATTAAATACTACTCAAATATAGCTAATCTCATAAATTTAACTAATATTACCAAAAATAATTTATAGTACATATTATAAGTTAACATTAAAAATGTTCTTAAAAAAATAAATTAGGAATTAAATACTACTCAAAAACAATAAAAAAATTTTGTTTTGATTTTGTAGTAAATCTAAATGTCAAAGGTTTGATAACACAGCTGTGATTTTTTCCTAAAAGCTTAAAAAGATGTTCTCTTTGATCCGATATTCTACACATAAGCAACAAAACAGTGTTAAAATGATGAAAATACAAATATAAAACACATTGGAAGAAGAAAAGTAGTAAACCAAAGTAATTTCTAAAACCACTTTGACATTTCAATTTACGACATTTGCCACGTATATATGTACATAAAAGGCTTGTTTAAAAAAAAAGGTTTACAGGCCATTTTATTTAATATATTACCATTCATGGCCAACGGCATATCCCCCTCTGTAAAGCTGCGACTATCACAACAACAAATTGTTTTTTTTAGAAATAAAAATTTTAAAAAAATTTTATAAAAAAAAATTTATAAAAATCTTTAACAGAAATAAAATGTTGACAAAAAAAATTGTTTTGAATTCTTATAATTCGACAACTTTCAGACCAAATTTTCAAAAAGGTACAATAGTGGGGATTGTTAAAAGTCACAAAAAGGGGAAAGGCTTCAAAAAGGCTTCCCTTCAGTCGCACAGCGGTACAGTCAACGTAAACAATGAAGTCCAAATTGTTTTTTTTTTATATTTTTAGGTACTTAGGTATATTCTTATTTTATTTTATTTTTAATTATTTCTATTAATTTATTATTTTTTGGCCCTTTCATTCGCCCAACAAAAATTATTTTCCTTCATTTCTATACCACTCGGCATTTCAATTTGTTTGTTTGTCTTAACGTTCCGCGCTTGTTTTCCCCAAAAAATTCCAAGAATCCAAAAATTGTATCTGTTTACATTTGTTCAATGGAGTTTTTTTGGTTTGGCCAAGAAAACAACAGACGGTCAGCTCACAAGTCAGTCAGTCCATCAGTTAGTTAAGACTAAATCATTCATTGAGAATGCGATGAACTTTTCATGTTTATTTATCTTTAACATAAAAAAAAATTCAAAAACAAAAATAAAATAAAAAAGATTTTTTAAATCTTCTGGAAATGGCAAACTGCAACTGCTGTGCAGAAATTTCATTCCGATTTTAATTTGCCAAGATTTGTTTATTTACATTGTTGGTGGTGCTATAGAAGTGGTTTAGGGCAATTGAGAGGTGTTGCATAGATGTTTAGGCATTTCCTCTGTTTGAAAAGCTTTTTTTAATAGCCTCCTCACTTCTGGTTTGAAGCATGCACCATATGCTTGCTTGGGTCCTCTACATTTCCGTGGCTGCGTGTGTTTGAATGAGATTGCATAAATTTTCCCCCTTTAAAGAGTTTGCGCACAGATACACTGCCGGCCTCTCTTACCCCTTCTGAGCCAAGTATCACTTTACTTCTATATATGGCGCAAGAAATTCTCATTAAATTGCTGGATCACGTACTTTAAATATTTGCCCAATAAGCCATTTTTCCTCTTCATTGCTTCTACTGTGGGCTTCTGGTTAAAATTGTTTTATAACCAGACATGTCAAATGGGGAAAATAAGAGGATAAGGTGAAAAGAGTGGTAAAAGCAAGACAAATAAATTAGTAACTATAACAAATAACCTATTAAGCTAATTCTCATATATTAGCCTGTTTCAAAGGCAATGGTTAAATTTTAATTAAGCTAACGTTAACATGGCAACCATGATGTTCTTGTTAGCCCTAAACTTTTTGTTAAATAAATGTCAGCTAGTTTCTAATAATTCTCTTAATGTTAAGTAAACTTTGTCTAATAGCTTTTCAATATTTTCCTCAATTATTTCTTTTTTGGACTTCTTATATATTTTATATGTATTGTGTTACAACACTTCTTGATATGTGAACGCCATTCTAATGCCAGGGTTGTCACTTAATTCAGAGCTGCTATTTAATACAGAGTTGTTTAACACTTCAAGGCTATGCCAGAACTGAACACACTGACCCTCGCTGTAACTAAACAAAGCATAAACAAAAATGTTGCAAACAGCTTGAGCAATTTTTTCCCAAGTATCATAATTTTTTTAATTAGTTTTAATTACAAAGAAATTGTGTTGGTGCCAAAAGCATACAATTAAATGGTCGCACTCATACAAACGTACACATACACACACACACAAACATCTAGCTTTGCAATTTTAGAAGGTGGGTTTCAACAAAAGCCCTAAAGAGTAGCCTAAAAGTTAAGCAGCTAAGTCAGTAGCGTTCCGCCTTATGCTTTACAACAACACATCAAGTAATGAAATTGTTATAAACATCTGTATCTTTGTCTGTATGGGGTTTTGTGTGTGTGTAAGTGTCACAACATAATGTCACTTAAGTTGGGGAAGTTAGCCCATTACCCCACACACCCCCTGCCCCATCACTAAAACATTCTAACCATATTTCCCGCATGACATGTTCTCTCCATTTGAAATTGGCCCCTGGCGTGTCTAACCCATTAAAGCCACTCACGTTGAAGTGGATGTGTAGTAAGAAAATGGAGAAACGAAAAACAGCCGTATGTTTTTTGACAGTCAAAACAGAGGGTAACCTTAGATAAGGATGATAGACAAATAGTGTGATGCAGGATTCACTAAATAAGGTTAGTGAATGTAATCAATCGGTTGAGGGCCACCGTAGCGCAGAGGTTAGCATGTCCGCCTATGACGCTGAACGCCTGGGTTCGAATCCTGGCGAGACCATCAGGAAAAAACAAAAAATTTTAGCGGTGGTTTTCCCCTCCTAATGCTGGCAACATTTGTGAGGTACTATGCCATGTATAACTTCTCTCCAAAAAGGTGTCGCACTGTGGCACGCCGTTCGGACTTGGCTATAAAAAGGAGGCCCCTTATCATTGAGCTTAAACTTGAATCGGACGGCACTCATTGATATGTGAGAAGTGTTCCTTAGTGGAATGTTCATGGGCAAAATTTGCATTTGCAATCAATCGGTATATAATATTTGAATTGCATTTTTTCTCAAATATCAATGGGAGCTGTCCAATTCAAGTTTAAATTCAATGATAAGTAAACTTTTGTCGAGTCCTAGCGGCGCGCCGCTGTGCGACACTCTTTGGGGATAAGTTTTTACATAGCATAGTACCTTACAAATGTCCCCAGAATTCAGAGGAAATAACCACCGCTGAATTTTTTTCTGATTTTCTCGCTAGGATTCGAACCCAGACGTACAGTGTCATATGCGGACATGCTTACCTCTGCGCTACGGTACCATTAAGGAAGCCAACTTTCCCTTTGTTTACATTCATGTTTCTATTGCAATTCGACCACTGTTGCGTTGCCAGGAGACAAAAACACGAAGTAAAAATATTTAAAAAGTTGGATAATTTTGGAAATTTCATTCAATAATAGTATTTTTAAAGTTCAGCTAATAAAAATTCGAAAAGTGTATGTAATTCAATACAAAAATAAAAATTTCTGCAACAAATTTGGCTATTCACATCGCAACTGAAGTGGGGTTGTTATCCATAATCGACCCATAAGGATCTATGAATTATCTTTCCAAACAACATGCATATTGCTCGCATAGCATCTGATATCCTCCCTCCATCCACAAATTGTAATGACACTTTGGTTTTTCGATAATGACCCTTTGGCAGAACATTTAAGCCTATGGCCAACTACGAATATTGTAGTATTAATTAATCTTCTACTAATAGTGGATATTAATCTTGTGTGTTGTCTAGTGGTTGTCTATCTGATTTCATTGGTTAATTTATTACCACTCCTACAAAGATTTTCATTATAGCTATCTCTGGTTAGGCTATTGCTTTATAAATATTCCATAGAATATGTCTGACCCAATTCGTTCATCTCTTACCCTTTTTCCGTTTGGGGTCATCAACTTTTTTCTATCCCAATTAGATATTTACATTTGCAATTTCTCAACTGTGGTGACTGGTTTGGTCTATCATTAAACCATAGCATCTCTCTTATCTCCGTCAGTGTGTCTGGTAGTACTCATATTGTTTACATACTAAGACCATGTTATTAGCAGCAGACCTAACAAATAGGGTCACATTTAGCTGACCTTTTTCTCTCTCTCTCTCTCGCCTACTCCTTCTATTCAAATATTTTACTTAACAATAATTTCTCTTTCATTGTGAATCTTGTAAGCTTTGTTTCATCCATGGAAAATTAAACATTATGTTTTACTTTCAGTTCTTCAGTTTTGTTTCCAATTTTTCATTTTCTGTTTCAGTTTGCTATTTGAACTGTAAAACTATTATTCCAGTTTCTTCTACATTCTCACTCTATGAATGTATTGCAGGGAATGGAGCAAAACAGTGGGGGATATAGAAATGTTTCTAGCTATCACATCAACACAATATGGATGGTCTAGCATGTTTTTAATACTAAACTTGTTTAAGCATGATTAGATCAGGAGAAGTTCCTCCTCATAGGCCTTTCTTTTATACCAATTGAATACTCAAGTTTTTAAACATACTTTGCTCGTTTCATTTTTATTAAAATTATTTTTTTCCTATTTTAATGAATACAGCCTGCCACTGAGAAAATCGTCGGCCCCAAAGGTTTCGGATTAACCAAATTTACTGACGTCAGTCCTATGGCCTTCTCGGTCAATATTCCCCCTTACTGCACTATGGCCCGGCGCTCAAACATGACATGACAGGTGTTAATTGGGTTACTTTAATCCATAAACCTTACTTCTCTTAAGAATCGTGCTTACTCTATCTTCATATAGCCCGTGCAATGTCAAGGCCCTATAAAATATCAGTGGTGTCGTTCTGCCAGCTTATTTGTATTTCGAAAGCCACCTTCCTGCCAAAGAAATAATACAGTGCGCTCCAAAATAACTTAAATAGCCCTGCGTTAAATAGCGACTGTAAATTAAATAACAACCCTGGAGTAAAGGGTAGTTTACATGTAAGGAAGTGTCGTTAAGCTGTAAAACGTAAAACTCCGTTTACACTGCTCATTAAATCCCGATTTAAGGCTCTTGTCAGCTGAATATTTAAAGGGAAAACGGATGATCGAGCCATTAAATCGTGATTTAAGGAGCAGTGTAAACGGGGTTTAATACATCTACAAGATATTTTGAATCGAAAATAACAATAACAATTAATTATAAAAATTGAAACAATTTGAGACAAGATTTCTTAGAACCTTAAGTAACAAATAATACATAGAATTGAAAAGCGAGAATTCCAAGTGTTCTTAACATGTAGAGAGTTTTAGAAACTAGTCTTTTTGTAGTAGACTGTCAATGATTGGCAAAAACTCACTGATTTCTTTAAGTCGAGTCGTAATCTGAAACTGCGCTAAATGCTCAATTGGGACGCACATGAAAATTACACATTGAATATTGTAGAAGCTGTATTGAGTGAAACGGAATGGGACAATTCACAGGAACACAGGCTGTCACTTTTAAGGAGCCGCCCTTTTCCGATCAAGATAATATTGCTAAAGTGTCTTCGAAAGTTATTCACGTATATATGGACAGGACGGGATGGTTCCGACAAAGAACATGATAATATACTCCACGCGAACGTCTATGTATGAACGTACAGGGATACTGGTTTGTGCACAAAAGCAGAGTGGATAATCCTAGTGCTACCCCCGAGGATAATGTTGTTGTTGTAGCCACATTTTCATGTGGCTAATTTTCTATTCCTTGACGTACTTACAGCTTCTGCAGAAATAGTTACTTGTGATCTTCAGTCTATCACCATGTGTTCCATGCGACAGTAACCTCCAATGACGGACAGTATAACGGGGACTTCTGTTCTAGCCAAAGACAAGAATGCGATCGACGTCTTGAAGCTTGGATAAATAATCTTGGAGAGTTCACAGTCCCCAATTTCGGACCTCTGTAGTCTGTGATATAGCTGGCAAACTATCGATAATCGCTATATTGGGTATTTTTAAAATAAATATGGAAATCGATTTTTAACGCCAGTTAACTTTTAAAAATTTTAATTTTTATCTTGTTCAAAGTTAAACAAATATCGATATCTATCTTCATCTTCATGAGAGATCTGCGGCAGCCGAGGGCTATTTTTGAATTGCTGAATTGAATAAATACATTCTGCTCAGTCTTAGTCCATTCGAATATATACCATCTGTATATAAGCCTATGTACCTTATATTACCTGGGATGTGGTTGTTCCAAATGGCTATTTCAGGTATTATAGGTAAAGTACAAAAAACGGCGGTGTAATTCCCTCTGCTTTGGTTATCGGATATTGTATTAAGTGTCCAAAGCCTTGCTTAACCAAATAGAAAGCTCTCTTAACTTCAAGGCACTGATCGCAGTCATTTTCTAGCCTCTTTGCCGCTGAATATTGCAGTATTTGGATTTTTGAATTGACTTCCACCAGACCACAACACCAGTTGGCATTATAGGTCTGACAGCTATAGTACATAACCAAAGCATGACAAATATTGGAAACACCCATAAACTCCTTCTTGCAGGTGTAGTATAGGGCAAGAGCTTCTTTTTTACTTATGACTATAAGCCTTTTAACATTTAAGAATATTCAAAAAAATTTTCCCAAAGTTTCTCCACTGTGCTACATACTATTGCGGCCTTTTCTAGTTTTGTGCCGTTTGTCTCCATATTTCTTCAAACATACACACATACACTCTCGCACACATTTAAAAACTTATCAATCTGCCATCATTTCAAATTGTTTCCAATTTGGTGGTTTCTCAGGCCTCCTTCCCTTCAAAAAAGAAAAAAAACTCCAAACGCAAACCCTCTATTTGGTCTCTCTGACAGTTGATAGAGGGCTTCCACTACTCAGCCCCCTCCATTTGCTAAACTACTAATGCTCCTATTTTTCTTTTTTTTTTTGCTTAATTTTTGTGTTCTCACATTCTCCTTCGTTGAGCATTACATCAATTTGGGGCTGATGTTGTTGTCGCTTGGTTTGTTCTTATTACAATTCTCATTGTTATTGTTGTTTTTGCTGGAATGATTTTTTCCTTTCATTCTTTCGTTTTTGCTTTTATTGTTTTTGTTCTTTTTTCGTAAATATTTTTATTGTCACTCATTTCCGTTTTTCTTCTTTGGTCGTTTTGGAATTTATACGTTTACATTATGTTTTTTTGCCCTGACCATACCGTGGCCGCCAACCGCCAGTGCTTTGCGTATTTGTTTCCAGTCTCTATGCATATGTGTGTGTGTGATGTCTGACCCACTATCTGTCAGTTACTTGGGCTTTTTGTTGTTTCTTAACTTTACCTCGACATTTTTGTTTTTGGTTTTAGCTTGTTCTGCTTTACTTTTGGCTGTCGTCCTCTCATTCATTTTGTTATTGTTTCTGCTGTCTTCTGGATATACGAGTATGTGTGTATGTATGTACGCAGTAAATGTAACTATCTGTGTTTGCCTCTTAGATATGTTTGAGAAAAAATATGTTTGTGTCGGCGGCATGTATAACAACACTTGATAGATATGCTTGCTATTTGTTGTAATATTACATTATAATAAAGTGATATTTTGTAATCTTGTTCCCTATACAGCAGAAAATATTTTTTTCAATGCCTATCAAGAGTGAGTAGCATATCTGTTGTAAGTTGCCTTTGTATTGGGGGGCCTCTTTTAATCAAGAGCGAAACCCAGTTCATAACGGTTTGCAATAAATCAATTTGGTATTATTTTTTCCTTCTTCTTCGTTCTTCGAAGGTGATGACATGTGATATAGAAATGTAATTTACCACGAAGAACATGGCCCCTTAAGTGTTTTTGGTTGATTTTATAACTAAAAAGTAGCCAGACCCAATGAAGCTTGTAGACACTGAAGAGATATGAGAGATTTTTAAAAATAATACTGCATTCATTATAACAGCTCTGGCAACGGCCTTTAAAATAATTAGCTGAGAGGTGTCTGCTACTTTACGTATTTATACCAACATGGACCATTAACTGCATGTTTGAATGAAGGTGAAATTGTGAAAATTATTTTTTATGTCTTTATAGGTCGGTCTGTCGGTAGTCTGGCCTCCAAAATGTCTACTAAATTATATATGCCATAAATTATAACGAAAACATTTTTTTATTCTTGATTGCTAATAGGCTGCTACGACTACTAGTGATAAATGTTGAACACCCCTAACTATAGCAGCTGAAATTATTGTTTTCAGCTTAAAATAAATCTTAAAATATGCGATTAGCACGTTTAGTATTTGGCAACTCTATGTTAGGACGTTTAAGGGGGAAGACAAATATGCTGCATGCAATACCGTTATATTGGAATTTTTGACATTCAGCCAATTAACATAATTTGTTCAAAAATGCTATAAAGAGTAATTAATTGCCAGAAATTAGTTTTATTGTGGCGAAAATAGAAAAAATTGTTTAATATGATAAGAGGAATTTCCTCCAAAAATAGCTGCATTTTTAGTAAAACAGTTGTGAGACAGACCAAATTAAAAATAAATCATTTTTAATAAATTTGTAGCTAAAAGAAAGACGAACAAAATTCTGTAACATAAATATAGTTTCTTCTTTCAAATAACAAAAAACTATACAACTCTAAGGGGATGGAGGCGCAAATAGACTGTTAAACTTCTGTACACTGTTAAATTATGGTTTTTATTTGCTGTGTCATGTACAGCAGCCACAAACTTCGTGATTACAGATGCGAAAACTGTAAATGAAAGCATTTAAAAGTATGAAAAAAAAAACAAAATGAACCAAACTTGGAAATGGGAAAAATCAAATTGACGTGCTAGAAGGATTTTGATACATCTCTGAAATTGGAAAACCTTTACCTTACATATATTTACCTAATGAAGTTTCATATACTGAAATTAAATACCCGGTTATTTTGTTGGACAGTATATTGAACTTTCAAATTAAAGAAGGAGCAAAAAAGGAAACCCTTGCGCTTTATACCTGCAAGGGGGCTAGTGACAATCGTTGGAAAGTTCAAAACGCGTTCATGCAATGGCTTTATACTGCAGTTGTTATACCTAAACTGCTAAGGAGTGTTGAGGTCTGGGGGACGAAAATAAAATCGTCTACTCTGTTGTATCAAAATGATTGTAAGCCTCTATATCATAGTGGATTGGGGACGATATCATCTGATCCACTGAATATAAGGCTGTACTTAATGCGTACTTAATACTTAAAATAATCCATCACCGTACGCAGGTCAGTTATTAAAATGCTTTAAACATAGCAAAGAAAAAGACTGGAGAAAGGTTTGCGGAAAGATATAGTGTTGTTTGTGCTCCTGGTAAAGTAGATGATTGTGACCGAGCACCAGATGTCTTCGTGTTCTATCAGGGATAGGGAACTAAAATTTTGACATGAATCGATACACAATTAAGGAGTTTCAAACATTTTATGTTATTAAAGCTTCCATTTCCATTTAAACGGACCATAACTGCATGAGACTGCTATCTTTTGGCCCATTGCGCAGCCAGAATATCATTATATAAAAGTAAGAGGCTTAGCTGGATACGGGGTCATCAGGGTTGGAGAGTCCATGGCCCTGTGTCACAGTTTCTTGCGGAGGAGAACCGTAAGACCAGTGCAATGTTTTTTTAAGCGGTCTATCATGCAAAGTAAACTAACATTTTATATTGGTTCGATCCATAACTAAAGAGTTGCTTACATTTTAAGTTGATAAAAGGTTATTGCATCGGACAGCTATCTTTCGCCCCATTGTGCTGTAAGACTATCACTACTTATATAGCTGAACTCAGGGCCATCAGGTTTGGAGGGTGTCCAAGGCCCTGTGTCAGAGTTTCTTATTGTTTTAGGGCTATCACTAGACTTAGGTTGGGTTTTCGGAACTTTTTCGTGTTTATCATCAGTGTCTATTTTGCAGGATCGCAGTCCACCAGGGTGGAGATTGCCAAGACCCAATGTCAGAGATTCTCACGGAGAAAAACCGCAAATTTTCTTAGAGCGCTAAGCAAATTGAAGATACATTCTTTACAGCGCTTTTTGCGTATAGCCCTTCCGCATTCCATTGGGCCCTAAAGTTAAAGACTGAGGGAACCGCTAGTCTCTCATTCGTTCTTAATACGCACGATGGCTACATTTTGTTTTCTCTCAACTGTGTTGCACCTCCATTCTTACTTGGCAGCAAGCTGTGAGTGCAGAAAACAGGAAATATAGTACACATACTTAATGTAATTTAGGCTACAATACGAGTAAATTCAGAACATACAACATTATTTGTTAATATAATAATGAAATTGATAAACAATGCGAGATGATATTTTTGCTTTAATATTAAAACTAAAAAATCATGAGATTAGCACGTTCAGTATTTTGAAAAGTTTCGTTGGGAGTTTTTGGAAGATTAATGCACATCATTTAATATCATCAGTTAATGACAATAACCGATCATTTGCTCGATTAGAGAACAAGGTATATATGTAGGGTAAGGTCATTCGGTAGCCTAACAAAAATGTATGCCCAATAAGAACAACCATAATTAGCACATGCTGAAACTCAACTTTACCATTCAGATATTTTGAAAAGGGTCAAAGAGCAAATTAAAAAGGCCAAAGGGACCCTATCTCCCTTTATTCGCACAGCGGTAACCCTGCCGCAACTCAAAATGTATGTCATGTTCAACCCAAGGTACACTTACAGAAGGTAGCGATATGCGATCATCTGATTTATGACTTTTCCAAAAGGAATAGTAGACAGGTGGTAAGCATATAAAAAAGTAGTAAAAGGCTAAAATAGTTGTTAGGAAGTAGGATACACGCATTTTGAAAAGTAAAAAGTAAATAATGATCATGTGGACCTTTTAGGACTTTTTCTTGAGCAAGTCATGGTATCATTCATTGTATTGCCTTTAATTCACCACTAGGATTTAGTTTTTAATCACTAGTGAAAAGCAGATTACTGTTATTTGATTTTTTTTACCATTCCCTTTTCTATCAACAGTCTAGTTGTTACATCAAATTGTTATGAGAATGAAATTCGCCACAAGAACCAATTACTGAGCAATGGTAGACACTACAAAACAATATTTACCAGAGATTTACAGATTTGTTGTAAAGTAATTGGCAGTTATATAAAACAGTCGAATTGAAAGGACCCTTTACACATTTACATGCACACAAGGCCATTCATTTTATGGTCATGCAATGGATTCTAACCCCTATATGTTTGCCCTTTATAAACCAATGACAATTTTCTCTACAAATATGTAATTAACTTTATTCATAAGAAAGAAGAAATTTTACCTTAGTTACAGCAATTCAAAATCTATTTTGTCTGCCTTCCCAACGCTGGAGAACTCTTATAAGCCCAAGCAATCCCTTGAGGAAGTGTGCTTAGACAATTTATGACTTTAACATAAGTTTTACCCAGTCATTCGTTTTAAATGTTGGGAAATATTCATCAGTCGTTTTCACTGCAATAGGTAGCTGAGAATCTTAATGGATGTCATTCATCAATGTTTGTGTTTCCTAACTATACCACAAGTTTGATTGGCAATAAATATAATCAGTTTATATCATTAATAAACGTTTGACAAAACAAAAGAAAAACATTCTATTTTTGACCTTAAAACGAACATTTGTCCATAGCGTATATAGGAAAATAAACGTGTGATGTGCCCATTTTGCCATTTCCTCTAGGGTGCTATTTCCGATGGTGGCAATTTATCAAAGTTTAAATTTGTCGTTGCCACCAAAAAGAAAAAGTTTTAATGCTAAATCCAAACATGGACAGGATTGACATTTGAAAATGAAATATTTAATCCATTAAGGCAATAGAACAAATGAATTTTGGACTTAAACAAAGTTCTAAATTTAGAAGGAACCAACGGTCATTGGAAGTATTTTTAAATCAGCTATACCCATTAAATTTGCTACAGTTTCTCAACATTTGCTCAAATAGGAGAACTACAGTAAATCAAATGTGAAAAGATTTTCTTTCTTTCTTATCCGAAATTAGAGCAAATAACTAAAAGGAGTTACAACTATTTTAAGTTTAGTTAGGGAGTTGCAAGCATTTTAAGTTTTTAGAGTGTCATTTTCACTTTATACGGTTGACGCGAATTAGGACTGCTGCTAAAAATGTGGTTTCGCGCTAACCATTGCCAACATGACAAGAAGCATGAAGTAGAGTAGAGTTCATGGAAAGAATAACTTTGTCTTTCAATGACCAATTAAGAGTTTGTCGTGACGTGATAAAGGCGATAAATTAGATCCTCCCAATTTAACTGCCTGTCCCACTAAGTTTGAGTGATTGAAAATGATCGATTTTCTTTCCCTTTAAAAATGCGTGACACAGAATTAGTGGGACAGGAAGTTAAACACCAGTGAGACTTGTGGAATATTTCCATCTTTACTTCAGCATGAGACCGGCAATCTTGTCCGCAAGCGTCAGAGAATGCTTGCTGACAAGAAAAAGGAGAATGAGTATTCATATCAAAGACCATCAAATCGAGTTATAAGAGCGATTTGCTCAAGTACGGGCAACTTACCTATATCAAGGGGCGATCAGTGGGAACTGCCCTACTTGCATAAGGGTAGAAAGGCCTCTGGGGGGGTGGGCTAAGCAGATAAGAAACAGCACGGCCTACCGCAGTTGGGCTCTAGACAACCTGCTAAGGGTCACTTAAAACTTGACATGGCTACTAAATTCCAATGTGGCTTACTTGCTCTACGAAAGTGTGGTAAGGCCGATTCTAAAGTACGCATGGTTTGTACGCCTGCGGTTGTCTTAACATAACTTGTCGTATGAGAAAACGATTTCCGATTTTTCGTCAGACTTATAGTCATAATGTGAAGTCTAATGTAGAATTTGCGGTTTTGGACGATACGGAGGGAATGGAGGAAGTTTCGGAGACCCATTGAGGTTTATGCTACATATGGAAGAATTTGGATTATTCCTGATGATGAAAGAAGATAAGCGGACATTTTGACATTTAATGTGCGGTATCTTCCTCATCCAACCTCACCTAATCTAAGATAATAGATCCTATGTTGAGAAAGAGAACGTGACAACAGCAGCCGAGAGGGGAGAGAAGGAAATCAGTATGATCTTCAATATCCACACGGAACACACATATCATGTTTTTCCAACAAGGACTTGACAGCTTTTCTTTAAAATAAATAAAAAGCAAACCCTCTGAGATATTTCAAAAACTTTATTATCGTCTTGAAGTACAATCAAAACATTTATGAATGGACTTGACTTCGTTAATATGGTCACCACAGGCACGTTTGCACTTGTCAATACGTTGGACCCAATTTTCGGTGACTTGGCTACACATTGCAGCCGAAACGTTCGCTATTACCCATTGAATGTTGGATCTGACCTCTCCAACGTCGTTGGCTAGACCAATGACTTGACGTAGCCCCAAAGAGCACAAACGAAACATCCAATCGATTGAGCCGTTTCTTGAGATAATACGCTCATGAAACTTACTCTTCAATTAGTCGATTGAATGGTTTGCTGTGTGGCTTGTGGCACCGTCCTGCTGAAACCATGTGTCGTCCAGGTCCATATCTTCCAATTCAAGCCAAAAATAATCAGTGCGAATGGTGCGGTAGCAGTGGCCATTTACTGTTACAAGACGAAGAAGTATGACGCCGCCCGCATGCAAACCGCACCAAACAGTTGTGTTTGTGGATGAAGTGTTGATTCGCGAAGCACATGTGGATTTTAACCTGACCAATAGCGGCACCACTTGCTAAAGAAGTTTTAACATGGCAGGATACCTTACAAATGTTGCCAGCATTAGTGAGGGGATAACCACTGCTGAAATTATTTTCACGTCAGGACAGCTACAGCTATTTATTTGAAGCTTAAAAGTGGAATTTCGAATCCGCGATCGATATTGGCTCAATAATACAAGGTTGTGTCACTTGCACAAAACCAAACGTGGGAAGGTCCCATAACTTTAAAAAATATGGCAATTAAAACGTAAACAAACAGGAATGTAAATAAATTTATTTTCATTTATTGGTTTTAAGGATTTACATGCATTTTAAGTTTATTTCATTGAAAGTTAATTAAAAAGAAGAGTTGCCACAGTTTATTAATTTCCTTTCCTTAAATAGACTCATTTAATTAAAACCAAATGAATCGTTGACACATTTTACAACTCTATCAAGTCATGTGCAATCTCATTTTCCGTATTTAGTCCATTTAGGCCACTTAAGTGATCTTTACACATTAAATTGTTTGGACACAAGTTTCGTCATATACATAGCTGTTTGCCTACTTTGATGCTCAAATAAATTTTTGCCACATCATTCAGAAGATCCCTGTTCAAATTGTATTTTGTTGACATAACTGAAGACTTGGCAGCAATTATGGCATAGAAAATCAATTACGCATTGGCTACTTATAAAACTGTACGGCTGAATAAATAAGACAGACATAAAAGCAAAGTCATCATAACTGTAGTAATTCAAACGCTATTCGCAAGTTATAATAGCTTGACAAAAGAAAAAGCTTATGGAGGAGGAAGAATGTTATTTTATTTGATATGGCTAGGGGGTTTATTAATTTTATTGCTCTTTAAGAACTGTTCTCCTGCCTCGCTCCCAACTATAAGTTGTTGGTTTTTTCTGTACTATACATCAGGTCAATGCAAACAACACTCCTGTTTTTTTTTTTTGTTTACCTAGCTTTAGGGTGAATTTTTTTTCCTTTTGGGGGAAAGGGAGATGATTAATAAAATCATGTGGGCTGGGGTATAAGTACCCCCACCACACAAACCCTATATTCACCAATACCACTCCTTCCCTTCAAAAACAAAAAGTTAATCCCCAGAGCCGACAATCAGCTGGTGGTGGTGCTGGTGATTGTGGTCAGGTCACTCACACTTGCCCTCTGTTTGTTATTCTGGGCTGTACTACTACTTAATTTTTGTGAAAAATTTTAATTTAAGGCAATGGCAAATAAAACTAATAACCGAAAAAACTCAATATTGACACGCAAACATGGCATTAAAACGAAATGTTTACTTTCAATAATGGTGTGGACGGACAGACCAACCATGGGATGGGTTTTTGGAAGCCGCCACAGCAGCAACAACAACCATGCTTATGACAATGATAGACATCATTTAGTTTTGAGGATATTTTAGATTGTTGTAAAATCAAATTTACAAAGGACAGCAGAACATTGATTTTTCCCCCTTGGCCAAATTATTTGGCCAAACAACCAAAGGAGCCTTTCATTCTGCCAAGCACACTAGGTGTTCTAAATAAAATGAGGTTGTGTGGTTTGACAGGGCTATACAGCCTTAGAATAACTCCTCCTTGATTTTTTGGCAATAAAATTTTATTTGCTTGCCATTATTTTTTTAAAGCTACCAAAATAGATAGAGGGATATTTTTCTAAACATTTTATGGGGACAAGTCCATCATTTGCAGTTCAACTTTTTTTGAACACACTCTTTTTAGTGTGTCATTAAAAAGGCAAAAACTGTGATTGTTTTTTTCTCTCCTCATAAGGGTGATGTTATTGGTTTTGACGGCATTTAGTCTTGGCTATTTATTTTTTTTTCGTTCTTTCGTTTTCTGCTTGCAAGTTACACCATGGGGGAGGTGAACGACTTGTTTAATTAATTTTTTTGAAAATTTCCGCTTCTTAAACAGCATTTAAATAATTTATTTTAATGTATGCCAAGCAACAGACAGACAAACGGAAGCTCAATAAAAAAAGACAATACTCCAAATGTGCAGACCCCATGAAAGCCAGAGAGGAAGAGCATATTTAAAGAAGAGCGTCAACTTGACAAAAGAGTAACATGAAAGCATAAGACAAGAAACGGCTTTAAGCGTCAGTGTTGCCAATTTGATTGCATTCGATTTATTTTAATGGCGATTTGGATTGTGCAAAAAATTTAGCATTTTTTCACCATGCTGCACTGAAATCGAAATGTTGTGTTCGTTTGTAATGGTGTTGCCTACAGAGCCTACGGTAAAGAATGTCGCACTTAAAATCGACTGCTATCATTCAAGAAAATGTTATTTGAACGAAAGAAGAAAAAGACAAAATTTGTTGAATATTTTGAAAAAAGCGACATAATATTAAAAAAAAATATATTAAAATGGAAAAAGTGAACGCGTTTTATTTATCAAATGGCACATTAGATGCATTGCTTGAAAGTTCTTCTAAGACGAGGATGCGAATTTTACCATATTGTTTGGTCGAAATGGCTTACTTTACTTTAATTGGCTATGACAGAATATTTGTTCCACTAGCCGAACATAGAATAGCGTTCCAGGCGCCTCGATCTTCTGCGCTCATTCTAAAATCTCTGACAACAAGTTTCGAGGTGTCTCCCACAACTTGATCTTTCCATCAAAAGACTTCTGTGCTGGAGCTTCTTCATCCATTCTGACAACATGACCTAGCCAACGCAGCAGTTGTATTTTGATATGTGTAACTATGCTATCGTCGCCATACAGCTCATACAGCCCGTGGTTCATACGTCGCCTTTATTCTCCATTAACACAAACTGGTCCATATATTTTACGAAGAATCTTTCTCTCAAATATTCCAAGCACTGTATGGTGTATTCTTCGTCGAAATGACTACATATACATATGAACATGTTCGATTGAAAATGCAAAAAGTATAACACTATGAGATGGTAAGGACGGCATTTGCAAAATGTTGTTCCGTAGATGTGCAACATTAGAGTAAAATTTTTTTAAGAATCGAAATCACCCAAAGACTGTGTGACGTTCTTAATAAGACAAGGAAACAAAATCTGTAATGGATCTTTTAAAAAGGTTTCAATAAACAAATTTAACATAAAGTTTATAGGGAGAAACATAAAAGTATGTTCACACGTATATTTTTATTTAATAACAGTAATAACAGTCAGACCGCCGAATCGAATAAGAATTACGGCTGCTAGCGGATACAGAAGTCAAACTTTTTAAAAAGATTTCAATAAAGAAATTTTATATGAAGTTTAAAGGCAAAAACAGAAAAGGACGTTCACACAATTTTTTTAATTAAGGTAAATAGTAAGGTTGATTGATATGCAAGCCATCAACTAAAAGGGGCATTCAGTTACTACTTGAAAGTAAGAACAGTCAGACCGCCAAATCGAATAAGAATTACGTCTGCTAGCGGATCCAGAAGTCAAACTCGGCACAGAAGTTGGAAGAAAATATATATCTCAGACCGTCAAATGGAATAAGAATCGTATCCTCCAGTGAACCAACAAGGCACATCAAAGACCGGCTTATATGTTCACTAGAATTGTACCCTCCAGTGTATCTAGAAGTCAAATTGGAAGAACTTTCATGGTCAGGTTAAGGATTAATTCGGACCATCTTGCCATGGACTTTAAAATTCATAACGTCCAAACAAAATTTCAAACTTCAGACAAAAAAGCAAACTGATCTTCCAAGGGGCGATATCTGCAGAAGCCATGCTGTGAAACGCGCAGAGTATAACGTAAGTAGAACGCGAAATGCGATTTTGTCCACTTCTCCTTTTTTTGGGATCAGCTGAACGTTCCGAAACTTTGGAGCTTTTGGGATAGCTAGAGCAAAGACCTTAATCTCATCAAACATAATCGTTGGAAAAGAGAAGCAAATTGCAATTAACCCACAATTGGTAGGGTTATTCACACTGCCCTTTTTGGGAATTGGCTGAACATTCTTAAACTTAAAGACAAAATGCCATTAGAAGACAGAAATATCATCTAGAGACAGAAAAGTCATCAGGAGACGGATACGTCTCCAGGCTATAGATATACCATCAGCAGATAAAAATTCCTTCAAGACACAGAATTTCCGCGGAAGACAGAAATGCCATCTGGAGACAGAATTGCCATCTGAAAACAGAAATGCCATCAGGAGACAAAAATGTAACCCGCATCGCTGAACATTGCCAACCTTCTGACATGCTGCGAATACTTCCGCACGGCGAAGCAATTTTGGCGTCTAAAGATTATCGTTGGTATCCAAGGTTTTTTGTCCAATGACCCTTGAATGGTTTGGTGATCATAGAAGATTATAGGCTTCTACAGACAACCCTGTCTTCTTTAAAAAATTGAACCAACTAATATTTATTGCAGTCTTTGCTTGCCCATTTCTATTCTGTATGTGATTTAGAAACTTAATTTGTGGTATTGTATTGAAAACATATTTCAATTTCTTCGCCATGGAATGTCCACTTATGTTGCTTAGAAAATCTTCCACCTCTTCTAAATATCATAATTACGGAAGATGTATCAATATTTTGGCAAACAGTCAGGTGCTTCTAAAAGAGAAAATCAATATGTGTGCATAACCATTATATATGTTCATCGATTTATTCGATTTGAAAAAGGTATCTTTTACATTTTTTACGATTCGTGTGGGGTATGGGAAATCAATCATCTTCCAATGGTTTTATTTATTTTTTTATTAGTAATGTGTACCTATTACGACTGGTAATTGAATTTATGTCACTGACGAGCTGTTGCAGAAAAGAAATTACCGGACACATAGTCGGATTGGTCTCAGACTGATTCATTAGCGAACGTCTCCGGCTTGTTTAGGGCCTTCATCAACACTAAAGTGTTATCCGGCCTCCCGTCTGTCGGCCTACAGTTCAAAGCTTGGGCCATTTTATGGTATATTCACCTAGAACTCATAGAGAGAACCCTATAAAAACTTAGGTGTCCCCCACAAGCAGCCGATGTATAACATCTCTTTATGTGTCAAAGTTTCAAAAATTATACATTTGGTAAAATAAATCATTTATTCTGTGCACGTGAAAAGTCTCACACTTGACGTATAGCCACAAGCTGAAATTTGAGATTTAAGGGATTTTATTTGCCAAAAAAAACTCTTGAAAACCTTGCTATATTTCAATGCCTATTTTAAACAATGATGTTAAATCGGAACATGGGCGTAATATCTCTGTTCCCTTTTCTTTCATATTTCAGTTCAACTATATTGACTTTTTTCCTAAAGGTGTCTTAATACCGGCACAAAATAACGCTATTTGACCCATGTACATAAAAAAGTTGGCAACACTTGCAATTGAGTAATTCACAAAAGACAGAGCAGAGCATAAGCTTGACCGAGTGACGTCTATAAACACTGCTGCTTGCTGTCAGTCAGCTTTAACTTCGCGACATAACGAAAATACAACAAAACAAATCTAACAAATTAAAAGCATTTACCGAAAGAACGAACAGCTATGTCTCTTTTGCATGAGTGTTATTTCAACTGTTTGAATTACATACCTATAAGTTAAGTGCGTGTGTATGCATGAATGCTATAAAAACTGTATTAAGCCAAATTAATAAAAATTAAAATAAATTCTCGTTTGTTTTCGTGTTTTGTGCATACGTATATTTACGAGTAAATGTCCATTCGTGGTTTATCCAACAAAAACCAATTCATTCCGCATTCATAATAGTGGTGTACATACATATATATATATATATGTATGTACGTAAGATGATTTTGATGTCGATGGTTGTTATTGTTCAGCTCACTTGATTCATTAAGGCTTTGATGTTATTACTTCACTTTAATAGAATTCCTGGGTTTTCTTTCTTTTGTTCACACACACATGCAATTCTTCTTTAATGTTATAGGTACATATGTGGATTTTAATGTTAAATAAAAAAACTTTTGGTGGGTACTTTTTTTCAAGTCTTTTATGGTCAATGATTATGTTTGGCACACACACACACACTCGCACTCACTTCAAAGCCAAGTACACCATAACTTTATAATAAAAACCAATTTCTAATAAATTTTAGATCCAAAAATATATGTAAAAATATCTACCATTTTGCTTCTATTGGTTTAATGGCATTTTGCACTTACTTTAATTGTACAATCACTGCTTTAAAACATGCAATACATGTACACGTTTTTATTATTATTAATTTGTAATTCGTGGAAATAGGTATATCTCCAATATTTTTTGATATATCTCGAGTTAATAAAACAGAGACACCGTAAACGAGAACTTAGTAGCTGAGCTGGCTAGTTGGTGCCGCATATGAAACACCACCACTTTACAAAAACAACAAAAAGTAAACAATATAAATTTTAATATGATTGGGGACGAGGCAGCACACCAAAAAAAATTTATTTACGTACTACGCTCGAACGCGATTGCCGCCGCTATACCTTATGTCGTCGTAATTGGAAGCAATACCGCCGTCAAGTTAACGTCACGCGTACGAGTCGAGTTTATGTATGACGTTCTTGTGCGCAAGGTCTAAACACAATACCCCAAAAATGTTTTTGGTTTGTCACACAAACACTCTCTCACAATTGACATTCGGTATCTATGTTTGAACACATCTTCTGCAAGAGTCTCAAGAGTGTATTTGTGTATGATGGCTGGCTATAGTACAATTTACATTGACTGTATTTTGTCAATACACATCGCTACTATGCTAGTCGAGTCTAAAAAAGAGAATGTAAAGAGCGTACAAAACAAAAGAGAGAATTGCAGATTTAGAAGATATGACAGCAAGCTAAGAGATAGTTCGTACTAAAAAAGGGGTTGCCATAGTTCATGTTTATCATTTGTTGCCAAAATAATTGCAGTTTTTTGTCATTTTTAGAATGGTAGGTCTAATACAACAGGAGGAAAAAAACTTTAAATTAAAAATGAAGTCAGTATTTGTTTTTACTTTTATGCAGTAATATATTGGGTTGCCCAAAAAGTAATTGCGGATTTTTCATATAGTCGGCGTTGACAAATTTTTTCACAGCTTGTGACTCTGTAATTGCATTCTTTCTTCTGTCAGTTATCAGCTGTTACTTTTAGCTTGCTTTAGAAAAAGTGTAAAAAAAGTATATTTGATTAAAGTTCATTCTAAGTTTTATTAAAAATGCATTTACTTTCTTTTAAAAAATCCGCAATTACTTTTTGGGCAACCCAATATATATGTTATATGTTTTCTGGCTCAAAATGTAAAAATAAAAAAAATTATTAGATTAGATCATGGATGCTGTCTGTAGCACACATACTAAGGAAGGAACAAAAAAAATCGTTTAAAAAGCCCAATAAATTGATAATGTCCATTTCCTCATAGAAATAAGAACCTGAAGTGGAACGTTTTCTTGCCAGTGCAGAACAGACACACAGCTGTGTTCTATGATTACCTCTGTTACTACGACCTCACAATTGTGCAGAAATCGTTATTACTTATAAGGGCGATCTGAGAAATTGGGGCAATGAGATACCATATAGCGATTGCCGAAAAAAAATTTTATTCAACATGCTGAACTAGGAAAATTACGGTAATTCTCCATATTACTCGATCTACAGTCCAAAAACGTTATCAGGCCTGTTCCGGCTTTCGAATTCTCAAAACGCAGAAAATAATTTTGCCTATATTTTCTTCCCTTTAAGATTTGAAATCACTTGAGGTTCCTCTTACTTACTATATATAGGCTTGACAAGAGTATGCATTCAAACATAGACTTTGCAAGAAATAAGACAAAGAAATTCGTTCGTTTTGCGTTTTCGAAAACTGGACCAGGCCTGTATATTGAGGCATAAAAACGAGAATCGTACTTACTACAAGCGATCATGCAAAATTTGAGACGGTTAGTAAAGCCCCTAAAGGGTATTTAAAAACGTAACCCAGAAACCATTCGAAGAATCTTGCGTAAGCATGGTTCTCGTTGCAGAGTTCCACTCTAAAAGTTTTTCAAAAATCCCAAAAACTACAGAATTCGATTGGTTTTCGTTTAGCATCAAAAAAAAAAAAGATTTTACATCATGAAAGTCTGTTATTTTTGTAGACGAAACCTTTTTTGGGACGGATGGACCAAGAAAGGTAAGACGCAGGACGAATACGGCTATGGACTCTAATCACACAAGTTCAACCGTAAAGCACATGCCACTTCTGTAGTGGTATGGTGTTGTAAGAGTGCTGCCGGCGTAGGAATTCTAGATTTTGTGAGATGTATTATTTAAACATTCTGACAGATAATTTGAAATGCATTGCTGAAAAATAGGGATTAAAGACAATATTTCCACTAAATTTTCAAGATAATCACCTCAAGCAAAAACACCACATTGTTCGAGTAAAAAAGTGAGACTCGAAAGAGCAATGAATTTGCTGCGCTTGAAACAACGTGGCGAATTTGCGAATAGATAATATTGATTGGCCGCTGTAAAATTGTTTTCACCCATTCTGGCGACAACTTAAAAACGAAATATTATCCAGAAAATATTTTGGAAGCTGCTTTGGAGCTGTGACACGTGAACACTTCGGTCGTAGACCTTGGACTTGCTAATTAGACACGACATTGTCACATAAAGCACGATTAAACCAAGAGTGGCTAAAAAATCATGCTACACACTTCATTTCTTCCACACAATTGCTGTCCAATTTTCTGGATGCCAATCCGACGGACTTTTCTATTTGGGCCATTTTAGAGAGCAAGGTAAAGACTCAAAAATATGCTAGTATGGATGCGCTTAAGAAAGCCATTGTTCGGCAATGGGCCAAAATACTAGCAAATTACATTTATGCAGTTTGCAACTCATTTTTTACAAGCAAAAGTGAATGGAAATTAGAAATTAAAATAACTACCACACATTTTTTCATTGGGGTCAATAACAAATATTTTCACACAGACTACGGAGAATATATTATCTTCGACTCCAGCCACTGAGCTTAGCTAGGCCGAGAACTGGAAAAAGTGATTGGGAACATATCACATGAAAATATGGTGCAAAAGAGATGAGAGGGGAGGGGGAGGCAGTTATCAGATGCGTTGAGCAGGTCTGGACGAAGACACAAAAAGTAGAAGAACGAGCATCACAGAGCAAAGCAATGTGAGAGAAGTTTTTAGGGGAAACTGAACCCCGGGAAACTGAACCCCGAAAGAGGCTTAATTGTGAGCATGAAATCTGTGATGAAAAATGGTTGTTTCAGCCGATACTGTTGGCATTTATGCAACGCGGCATACGACAATGGACCTATTGGCAAATGTGTAAAGCATTTTCCAATTCTATACCGTGAAAAAATCAATAGACATTTTCTTACCAAGTTTTTGCTACAAAATGACTACTGTAGTCACAACAAGAGTGTGTTGAACTTACCTAAAAAGAGAAGACAAAATTATTGTTTAGTTAAAATTCAAATAACAATATGGAAATGATATAGAAGGAGAAGCGAATAAATTTGAATTTTAAAAATTAAAAATTTATTGTAGCAGAAGTCAAAATTAGAAAATTATCTACTTTTATTGCAATAATTATTCTGATTGATGTTCATTTTTGTTTTCATATTTATTTCATTTTATTGGTTTTTGATTTTAAATAGATTTTTTTATTCCTAATTTAAGTACATTCGCTATTTGCTCGTTCTACATAATTATCTTTTATTTATTATTAATTTTTAAGTTTTAAGACTAATTTATTCCATTTATACTTTTCTGGTCCATTGTGATACCACAGTAGCTACTCGGCTACCGGGCGACCTACTAATATTGATCGCTTAACTACATTTGAAGACTACCTTTAAATGCTTAAATGACTACATTAACCCACAAGCTTTGCTGACTAAGGTAACCCTGTTATTTGTACCTGTTTATCTCTGCCCAACTATCTATTACTTTGACAAGAGATGAAACGATAACTAAAGAGAACTAAATCTTTTTCTACATGAAAGAAAGAGAGAGAGCGACCAAACGTAACGCAAAAACTTCCCCCAAAAATACACACACTCGCACACACTCTCATGAGAACACAAAATGTGCATGCATGATGAAAAATGCATGTTCTATAGGGGGAAGGAAAATACAACGAAAAAGAAACTTATGAAAAATAGCTGGAGTAAAGCAAATAACATGATACGTACGATACTTCAGTACTTCAGTTGTTATCAAGATCAACAGCAACAGCAACAGTCAGTCATCTGGCTGTTGGGCATTATTAACAAAGGGGCAAAAACAAAACAACAAAAACAACAACAAATATGCAACAAAGGAATGTGGCGGAGTGCATTCATTGTGTACTTTAGTGATTTGCTGAAATTCTTTTAGTCCTATGAGTATGCCACTACGAAACAACTCACCCTCGCATTTGCCTTTATATTCTACATCCTACTACATACAGTATAAATAAAGGGTGATTTTTTTGAGGTTAGGATTTTCATGCATTAGTATTTGAAAGATCACGTGGGATTTCAGACATGGTGTCAAAGAGAAAGATGCTCAGTATGCTTTGACATTTCATCATGAATAGACTTACTAACGAGCAACGCTTGCAAATCATTGAATTTTATTACCAAAATCAGTGTTCGGTTCGAAATGTGTTCATTCACCGTAACGTTGCGTCCAACAGCATCTTTGAAAAAATACGGTCCAATGATTCCACCAGCGTACAAACAACACCAAACAGTGCATTTTTCGGGATGCATGGCAGTTCTTGAACGGCTTCTGGTTGCTCTTCACTCCAAATGCGGCAATTTTGCTTATTTACCTAGCCATTCAACCAGAAATGAGCCTCATCGCTGAACAAAATTTGTCAAAATTTGAACACATTTCGAACCGAACACTGATTTTGGTAATAAAATTCAATGATTTGCAAGCGTTGCTCGTTAGTAAGTTTATTCATGATGAAATGTCAAAGCATACTGAGCATCTTTCTCTTTGACACCATGTCTGAAATCCCACGTGATCTGTCAAATACTAATGCATGAAAATCCTAACCTCAAAAAAATCACCCTTTACTTTACCAACCGGCAGTCTGTTGGTTACCCCAGAGCACTGTGTGTGTGAAATGCAAGTATTAAACGTACCATCTTCCTTGCATTAACAAAACAAAAGTGTCATTGTACACTTTATGATTGCGTTGCCAGAGTGTGTATAGACATGTGTGTGTATAGTTGTAGTGTAGCGAGCTTTGCTAGCTTCTGCTGCGGCTGCATTTCATTCTTGCCAAAAACGTGCAAGTTGTGCGCAATATTAAAATAATGCCAGACAAACCAGAAGAGTTTCGCTGACTGTAGAGTTGCCATTATGGTTATTTGGAAACAAATTTTTGGAAATTCTCATAGAACAAAAAATTATAGGTACGTATAGAAAATAAAATAAATTAAATTGAAATTGAATTGGTACAGTTTCACTTAATAAGGAACCAGGGCAAATTCCTCTGGATAACGACCCAAGCCCGCCAAAGAGTTACCGAGAGAGTGGAAATCACACATGTCGTGTTTAAGGGCAAAGTAGTGTTAGAATAACTTCACTTCTCACCAAGGGATTGAAATGCGCAGAACGGCGATGGTACAAACAAACCTGGCAAGGCTATGTTAAGATGAAAAGAGGGTGTAGATATTAATCTGCTCCATGCCACTATTGACATACACCTAAGCCAGAAATCGGCTTGTTGTGCGCTCTAAAAACTAAAAAGTAACTAAAAGTTAGCCTCGGCTAGGCTCAGTGGGGAGTTATATACGCGGAAACTCCTAAAGACGAAAGATCACAACAGAACTACGCAAGTGAACGGACAGATGAATACTACAAAAAGCAATATTACTGTTAGCAGCGATTTTTGTTGTGTTTTAGAGCAGAGTTTGTGTTAGAATAACTCCACTCCTAGGGATTGATAACCCTTTCAAAGATCGGAAGATCGCATAAGAAAGCTGTGGCTTTTAGAAAGGAAATGTGAAAACTTCAGCAGTGATACAGTTATGTAGTTTTTATATCCTCCACTATAGGATGAGGGGTATACTAATTTCGTGATTCCGTTTGTAACCCCTCGAAATATGCGTCTAAGACCCCATAAAGTATATATATTCTTGATCGTCATGACATTCGTCATGTCGTCAGTCGGTCTAGCCTTCCGCCCGTCTGTCGAAAGCACGCTAACTATCGAAGGAGAAAAGCTAGGCTCTTGAAATTTTGCACAAATACTTCTTATTAGTGTAGGTCGGTAGGGATTGTAAATGGGCCATATTGGCCAATGTTTTGATATGGCTGCCATATCAACCGACCATGGGTCTTGACTTCCTGAGCTTTTAGAGGGCGCAACTCTTGTCCGATTTGCCTGAAATTTAGCATGAAGTGTTATGTTATCCATAACCTGATATAGCCTCCATATTAACCACTCTTCCGATTTGAATTCATGAGCCTCTAGAGGGCACAGTTCTCATCCGATTTGGCTGAAACTTTGCATGAAGTGTTCTGGTATGACTTCCAACAATTGTGCGAAGAATGGTTGAAATCGGTCCATAACTGGATATAGCTGGGCCGATCTTGGGTTTTGACTTCTTGTGCTTCTAGAGGGCGCAATTCTTGGGCGAAATTTTGCATGAAGTGTTTTATTTTGATTTTCAACAACTGTTTCAAGTATGGTCTAAATCAGTCCACATCCTTACATAGCCGTCATATAAATCGATCTCACGATTAGACCACTTGGGCTTCAAGAGGGCGCAATTCTTATCCGATTTGGCTAAAATTTTGCAAATGTCGTTGAAGAATAACTTCCAACAACTGTGCTAGGTATGGTCTAAATCTGAATAGCTAACCTGATATAGCTACCATATAAACCGATCTCCCGATTAGATTTTTGGAGCTTCTAGAGGGCGCAATTCTTATCCAATTTGGTTGAAATTTTGCATATTTCATTTTAGTATGACTGCCAACAACTGTTTCAAGTATGGTCCAAATCGGTTTATAACCTGGCATAGCTGCCATATAAACCGATCTCCCAGCTTGACTTTTTAAGCCTTTGGAGGGCGCAATTATTACTCGATTTGACTGAAATTGTGGAGGTGGTCTATTTCTATGACTGGTGTTTTTCTATTTGAAAAAGACATTCCGACATGCATGCCAATATGGGCAGCAGCAGACAATAACTTAAATCGACAAAACTGCACTTCATAGGGCGCACCTCCGATTTCGCTGATGTGGGTTGATTTGGTGTGTTGATGTGGGTTGACCCCTGGAACACGAATCCGAAGTCCCTTTTTGGGGGAAAAGGCCCCCCAGAGGCCAACCTAAGCAATATGAATATCAAATGAAAGGTATTACCGAGTAGATTACAAATATGCAAAAACATGTCTAAAAATTGGACCCGGGAGGACCTACTGAGTCTTAAGAATTTTTTACCTTTACCAAAAAATTAAACAAATTGGGGGGTGCGCTTATAAACTGTCGATTTGCCTGGGCATATCATTATACCCTACACCACAACATTGGTAAAGGGTATTATCTTATTTGGATTCGCCTGTCGTTTTAATATCCTTTCTGCTGAATTACTGGTCGATTTTGTTCAGCATCCACAGCTTGTATTTTTATTCTTTAATTTAGAGTTGCCATAAATGTTATCTGTGTCTTAAATCACCAAAGATTGTGGCAACACTATTTTCACTATAAAGATAATAGGCGCGTAGTAAATATCGTTACAGTATTTTTACATGCCTACATATCGTAGAAAATCGACCAAAACGTTAGCCGTTTTGTTGGCATTGCTGGGCTGGTGTCGCCGTACACGGATTCATAGCCACCGTTGTTGTCTCGGTTCGCAAGGCAATGGCGGCGTCTACATAAATTAGTGTCAAAACACATACGCATGCATACATGTGACATATGGTCACTAGGGAGAGACTGAATATCCAATAGCCATCATCATGGTTTCCACAAAACGTGGTATGGATGATAGGGCAGCGTCGTTGGCGTCATTCGATCGTGAGTGGAGAAGACAACGGCAATGATGAAATACAATAGAAATTATAATGGTCATTGATCGTTGGAGGTGGTACGTACCCAACATACACACATATGCACACTTTATTGAAATGCAATCATTATTGTAAATTTGTATAAAACGGAAGTTATGATTGGTATGTGCTGAGAATTACTATTTTCAAATGCTATTCAAGCTTTCGCCCTCTAAATTGAAATTGGTAATGTATAATTGCTAGGTTTAGAGTTGTTGTTGTTGTTGTTCAAAGCTTTAACTTCCTCTTTACTTAGGTGGCAAAAGTGTCATTGATTCTAGCCCAACCATTTGTACCTATATATGTATGTGGGTGTACATCGCTATGAAAATTTGTCTCTGCAGTTACAACATCTAAGCTGGGGTTTTATCGGGACACCATCAGTAATTTTTGCTGGGGGAATTGTTACAGAGAAGAAACCTACATGCAAACGCGCAAAGTCGAAACCTAACACCAATGACTTGGCCTCAAGGTGAATGAATGAATGCATTGGTCAGAGAAAATCATAGACTTATCAGTAAATCAACTGAAGGTTGTGGTATTGAAAACTTTAAGCCCTTTAGTATCTACCTAGAGCTATATTATTATCAATACTGGTCGCAAGATAAAGTAGATAAAGATGAGTAGTGAATAAAAGCCATAATTTGTAATCAAAGCTGTTATTACCAAAACAACTCCCTACCAGTCATTTAACAAGATTAAAAGATGAAAAATCAAAATTATTTAAATGATTTGTTATTCTTTTGGATCAGAACTTAAAACATTAAAAAACATCCTTGTTATTCGATAATGAAATGTAAACTCTCTTTTTTCTTTTCCTTTCTTTCCTTTGAAGATCACAAGTGCTACCACCACTAGATGCAAACACCGATTTTAACATGCCTTTGTCATTAGCAGCTGTTGGTCACCAATGTGAGCCTCAGTTTGCTAACAAAGTTACCAGACAATTTAAATAACGTTTGGCGGTAAAGAATTTCAAACTGTTTACTTTCTTAAAAGAAGCTGATAATCAAACAGTTGCCGCTATAATTTTCCAGGAAAAAAATACAGGAGGTAAAAGTAAACATTTAGTCTTCATATGCTGACGATCAACTCAGTAAATACTTCAACAGAGTCTAAGTCCAGTCAGAGTTTTGAAGACAAACTAAAAAAATCAAATCGGCAAAGCCAAATAAGAGAATGAAGTCTGGAGTCAAATTTAAGTAAATAAACAAAAACGGGAGACTGGTGCTAAAACTGTTGACAACACTGAAAATGAGGCAATACTGAAGAGAAATGTGCAAAAAAGAGAGAACATTGAGAGCGACGCGGGAAAAATAAAACAGAATAGAAAACAGTAGACGCCAGCAGCTTTCGTTTTCTGCATCTTCTCAAAAATGAAGAGACAGCTTGCTCCAGACCATTTGATTGGGTTTAGACTCTAACAGCGTTATTTTACAGGAAATTGTATGACCCAGTATTCAACAGGAGTCGGTATTGGAAGTCCTTAAATCAGGAGACGTAGAATTTAAAAAGTATGCTCCTGCAATTATGGACATATCTGGAGAAGTATTGGATCGTACGCGCAGAGGTGTTTATAGTCTTGCAGGAAAAGCCAATAACGCTTTAGGAAACTTTCCGTCTTTTTATTGTTTTTTAAAGATTGATAAAAAAATGCATTAGTAAGGTCTCTGAGATTGGAAAAAACACCTCCGCAAGGTGGAGAGTCTTATTTGCTGCGGACCAGGGTATGAACAAAGCATCCTTGTAAAAGCATTGTCTACCATTATTATTAGAAGGGATGTCCATGTGCCCCGGAATAGTGCCCAGTGTTAACTTCCTTCAAAATACGGATCCTTTGCCGAAAGCAAATAGACCAGCTCGTCCTAGCATGTTTAGGTTGTATGGGTAGCCTCCCATGAAAGGTGAGTTCATTTAGAGCCCAGTCTACCCCATTGTGATACCCCAGTGATAACAAACCGCTGGTGAAAAGGTTAAGAAAAAGTGTGAAATATAAGATGAATTATAAGAAGAGAGAATGTGGAAAGCGTCGTATAGACTGCACGCCGACTCTTATGTGCATCACCGGAACCATCAACCGGAATTGGTCAACGCTTAGCTGAGTGTTTTTATTCTGTGAGTGAGTGCCAGTGGTTCTGCTTGTCTACGCTTACATGAGAGACACATCTGCAAGATCGCCGAGTTTGGAGAAAAACCGCCTCCCTAAGTTAGATCCTAAAAACAGATCTGAAATAAACTAGTTGACACTATTTTGTTCTTGCTCCACTATGTGTATGTAGTTTACTATTTTAGTTATCACATATGTAGTTTACTATTTTGGTTGTATGCCTAATAAAGTTGACCTTGATAATGATATTTAATTCCATTATCATCAGTTTTTTTTCTCTTCCTAAACCTTTTATTTTTTCAATTCTTTTTGCCGTTACCTAAAATTGATGGTTATATTGCCAAACTCCACTTCAGCTCTGTTGGATACTATTTTTGTATGGCCTTTTGCAAAACAGTGTGAAACATTTTCTTACAAATTTAGGTATTGAAATGTCATCCATGTGTCTAGTCAGCTGATATTGGTGTTGGTGTTTATATGGTGCCGCTGTAGGCTATATTTAGTGGCAGCACTCACTCTGTGAATCTTTAATGATCTAAGAAGTTGTTGCCCAAGGGTCATTTAGTCATTAAATGATCTTCGATTTTATTTGTGAACGGTCATTTGGTCTCCTGAGGAGAGCATAACACCCAAAGGCAATTGTGGCCCGTATTCAAATCTTCACGCCTTATTATCAATGCATGTTTTGTGCCTTCTTACGTTGGGTGTTGTGTAGGTTTTTGTGCGGCTATCCTTACTGCGTTGCTAGTTTGACTAATAACCTTGAAACCGTTTGTTGTCTCAATAATTAACCACAGCTGTTGGCGAGCTCTTTCTCTCTCTCTTTCACTCTCTGGCTGACATTTCAAAACGTTTTCGTGACAATGGAATTAAAATGTACATGCGAAGGTGTTGCAGGGACTAAAACTATATAGATGCGGCACACAAAAAGGTGACTACAAAAGTTGATGGACGGAACATATGGAGAAGAACAAAAGAAAAGGATATTACATAGTTGTAGCACGTTTTTCGGACTTTGTTCTCGTTCGATGTTCAACTCCTCCTCCCTCTTCTGTTTCTCTCTTTTCATTTACAAACGTTTTGTGACAATAATAATAATAATACTAACATGTTCATGCCATGATAGTTGAAGAAGAAAGACGTATGGACAGACGGGCGGACGGACAGAGGCATGAATGAATGCATGGAAAAACTTTAAAAGTAAAAAAAGTCACGTATTTAAATGACATTGTTGTTGCTTTCATTTACTTTGCTTTATATATGGGCAAATGACGTTCGAACAAATGCAGCACGACCGCCTCCAATGGCTGACTGGCATAGATGATAAAAAAAAAAGTTCTTATGGAATAAAGTACCCCTTGTGGTGTTGAGCATGAAAAAGGTACTTTTTTTGGATAGGTAAGGTAACCAAATCTATTTTCAAGAAAATATTATACGGAAATCAAAAGATTTGGAACTATGTCAGATTTATGACCGATTCGGACCAAGAATATCAAATCGATAGATCGGGGAGTTCGGACATTCTCAGACTTTACGCGAATTTGATACGATGTCACCTGTATGGTATGGATTAAACGATGGATTATATCTCTGGAAGACGGCAGCAGGGTATATGCGGAGCGACGGACTATGTACCAGAAGATCCTTCTTTTGTTGGCGGAATGCATATTCTTTTCCAGGACGGAGTACAGGGCTAGCGGCACCCCGCATTTTGATGGACATTGTGAATAAAAGGATGGAGCAAGGTTGGATTGGGACAAAAGGGCATGAGACTTCTTTGAGTAAGGAATGGGGGTCATATAGGCTTACTGACAGGTGCAGTGTCCTTAAAACGGAAGTCTTCGCGATTTTGAAGTTTCTGGAGACGATTTGCAAAAGTGGCTACCGTTTATAGTCATGGGGAAGACTGTCAAGCCATTATCGGAATAGCGGAGATGGCACTGTACACAGTAAACTGCGGACTGCCGCAGTGTATGTGAGGATGATGAGAAGTTAGAGACGGTTGAAAACATTTTCTTGCCCGCAATTTAGAGAAGACACCGGTGAAGACTTTTTTCTATCTGCAACATCCGTGTCAAGTATGACATAAGTCGGTTCATAACCGATCCCATATAAACCAATAATCCGATGAAATTTTCGGCAGCCATCCCAGGAGGAAGATGAGACCTCGATCTGTGTAATGGCTCGAAGATGGAGTCAGAACTGGATTGGAGGTTTACTCCAACGCACCCAATATCGTTATGTCTCCGAGAATACCGGACGAATACACGGTCTTTCAGTCCGGTCATGCCTATGTGCCGTTTGTTAAGCTACTGAACTTAGTAAATGAGATGGTCAAAGCGTGGTCGGTGGCGAGATGAGACTGGGCGGATTGTTGTCGGGCCGCTAAAACGCTTTGGCCTGTCATCGACTGGAGGAGGATGAAGAAGTTACTGGCCTTCGATTAGAGGTCGCTGAGCACCTTGACAGGAGTCATAATCGGACATTATGTGATAGTCCGCATGGCGGCGCGCATGCAAATGCCGCACAATGACTTATGTTTGTCTTTAAAGAGATATCGGCCAAAGAACTTGACAAATACGATCCATGGTGGAGGGTATATAAGATTCGGCTCGGCCGAACTTAGCACGCTTCTACTTGTTTATGTTAAAATCTGTTGCTGCTAACTATCATGTTACCCATTATCTTGTGGAGTCCTAATTTTCCGACCAAAGAAGGTGGAGTTGTGCGGAAGCGGTTTCGAGGTCCCACTAAACCCCGTGGAGTGACAGGGGGTTTATCTTATTGTATACTCTCCACCATGGATCGTATTTGTCAATTTCTTTGACCGATATCTCTTAAAAGACAAACAAAGGACAATGGACAAGAATTGCTATGCTATTCAGGACCACACTTATCGCAGTTGTTGATGGTCAAGCCAAAACAGTTCATGCAAAATTACAGCCAAATTGGATAGCTATTGCACCCTCTAGCGACTCAAGAAGTCAAGATCCGAAATCGGTTTATCTTGATGAGGATGAGGAGGAGACTATCAAGCACCTGTTCTGTTCATGACCGGGTCTGCAGGGACGCAAGCTCTCCTTTTTGGGGGGCGCTTTTTTTGCGATTTGCGTGGTCTTTCGAACGTACCCCTGGGCCAATAAAGCGCTTCGGCCTGTCATCGACTGGAGGAGGACGAAAAAGTTACTGGCCTTCGATTAGAGGTTGCTGAGCACCTTGACAGGAGTCATAATCGGACACTATATAATAGTCTGCATGGCGTCGAGCATGCAAATGACTTCTGCAGGAGTTGTCTTGATGAGGATGAGGAGGAAATTATCAAGCCCCTGCTCTGTTCATGACCGGGTCTGCAGGGACGCTAGCTCTCCTTTCTGGGGGGCGATTCTTTTGCGATCTGCGTGGTCTTGCGAACGTACCCCTGGGATTTGTGAACGTGACTGGATGGTTCCGACGGAGAGCGCTTTTAGATTCGGTGAAGGCACATACGAGCTTGCGGGAGGGTTTTCTAGGTATTCACACCATTTTAGTTTATTCTCGCTAGTCCAAAAATCGACCAAATAATAAAATCGCCTTGAAGGTATGCTACCCATTCAATCTATTACATGTTAGGTTTGGTAAGGTTGAAAAGAGGGTGCAGATATTAATCCGCCCCATGCCACTATTGACATATACCTCGAAAAAAGAGAATCTAAGTCAGCAATTCCAATTGGGGCCACCGTAGCGCAGAGGTTAGCATGAACGCCTGCGTTCGAATCCTGGCGAGACCATCAGAAAAATTGTCAGCGGTGGTTTTCCCCTCCTACTGCTGGCAACATTTCTGAGGTACTATGCCATGTAAAACTTCTCTCCAAAGAGGTGTCGCACTGCGGCACGTCGTTCGGACTCGGCTATAATAAGGAGGCCCCTTATCATTGAGCTAAAATTTTAATCGGACTGCACTCATTGATATGTGAGAAGTTTGCCCCTGTTCCTTAGTGGAATGTTCAACAATTCCGTGTTGGTTCAAGTCTGGTGATGTGTCCGCAAGTAAGCGCCGGAGTCTGTTAGCCGCGAAAGCCGGGCAATGACGTAAGAAACTTGCAACGTCTCATTATCTTCCCTACATGCCCTTCACACGCTATCACCTGCAGCAACTATTTAAAATAAATGAGCTGGTAGTCCTATGTGTCCCGTTATAATACCGAACGCTATACTATCCTCCTTCTTACATAAACATATCATAAGTTTGACAACTTTTCTTTGACAATAATATGTAGTTGCCAATTTCGATCAGTTGCAATAAGTATCTAGAATGGTACCACAAGAATAGCTTTATCATCTCTAGTTTCTGGAGTGAAACGGCAACTCACCTCTTACCCCCACATTTCCCATGTTCATTAAAACAATTTTTTAGGCCGTTTGTCGCCTGCGCAAGTTGGTTAAAATCTTTTTGTTGTTGCTGAGGAGTTTTATGCGCTTGCAGCACGTACCAGTTGTGTGCTGGTCTCGACTTAACATTATCATCGCCACCACGTCGAGTTGTTGGTCACCACACAAATGTGGAACAAAGAGTAGGAGAAACTCAATGAATGGTGGGTATATGCTAGGCGATGCACAGTAGAAAATTTCATTTATTTTACAGCTTACAAATCGTTACGAGATTATTTATGCGCAATCCAATTCAATGCAGCATGCGGAGAATAAACTGCCTCTCATTCATCCAAACGAACAGCGATTACAGAAATTTTGTTTTGGATGTAATTGACGATAGTGCATTCATTCTTGCATGGCATGATGCCATGTTGATGGTGACGGTATTCAAGTTTGATTGAATTATTTCCTATGAAAAATCATAGTGCCACAATCATTTTTTTTTCTTTTTTGTAATTTTTTAATATCTGAGTTTACGATAACACTTTAACAAGACTGCTTACTATTGGGAAATGAACATGTTGTCATGCCACAAAAACAAATGAAAACGAAAAACAAAAACGTTTTTCTACTTCCCAGAACAATGGAATCGTGATCCAGATAGCGGAGTCTCAGTTTTTGGGGGAGAGAATGTACGATTCTTCTATGACATGGGCATTGGCCCATTTCCAGCAAATGATCGATTGCACAAACATTTACCTAAAAAAAAGACTCAAACAACAATGATGCGTTAGACCACAGTCTACTCTATCTATCTCTCTCTCTCTCTTACTATAGTGCTAATTCATAATGGTACACAACACGCAACTCCCTTGTGCTCCCAGGGTGGAGTAAAAATATTACATGAATTTGTTGCAGAGGGATTTCCCACTGGGCAATCATTCAACATGAGGGGAAATTTGTGAGACACATAACAGACAACATCTAAAGGGTAAACATTTATTAATGACGGATTTTCATATATGCAACATATTCCATAGTAATATCAAACACATTTTGCTATCAAGGAAATTGAACCAAAGCTTGCGATGTTGCGATGCAACTGTCAAAAGTCTTAATTCAGAGTTGCCACTTACATTAATCCCCAATAACAGTTAATTAATTCACAATAACATCTGCAAGCATAAACGACCTTAATTGTCCTGGCAAAAATCTCTTGGGTTTATTGTACTGTGGCTAAGAGATTTTTAAGATTAGCCTGAAATTTTTTAACATACCGAGGGCTTGAAGGGAAGTCCTAGTGGTTTTACCCTCAAAGTGGAAAAAGTTATCCACAATATGACTGACGGCCTTGCGTCTGCTATCGTTTTACTGTCTAGGCCTAGGTCTAAGGAGCGAAAAAGTCTTAAGGCTCGTTAAGAATTGAAAAGTTAGCTCAAAAAGATGTAAACAGTCATCATAAGATTAGTGCTAACATATGGGAGCATTGGTATAATGAAATGCTGTATATAGTAAGAACGGAATTCGGACTCCCCTCTCTGAATGGGGTTATACTGCAACCATACCTTTACAGCAAGAGGAAGACGGAAGCAAGAAGCCGTAAGCCGCTGTGGCTCCGACGTCTGTGGGAGCGAAGACGGGAGTTAACCCCAGTAGATATGGATAGTGGTATAATGAAAGGCAGTGTTAATTCGGACTCCTATCCTTGAATGGGGTCATACTGCAACTATCGAAGGAGGTGAATAACCAGGGTATAATGAATTACTGAGTGTTCTGTTCAGCTCTTCATACGGAATACTGTCAAATTCAATATAAAAAAACATAAAAAAACATCGGTCCATTTTTTCATATAGCCGCCACATAAAACAATTTTGGATTTTGATTTCTTTAGCCTCTAGACGGAGCATGTATGAGGTGTTTTGTTGCGACTTCCAACAACTGTGTTAAGTATGGTAGAAGTCGATTCATAACTTGATATAGCTGCCATATAAACGGATATTCGATTTTTCCGAAATTCTGCATCAAGCCTTTTGTTTCGACTTCCAACAATTATGCCAAATATGATCAAGGTCGGTTTAAAACCTAACAGAGCTCCCATATTAACCGATTATACTTTTTGAGCCTGTAGATGGCGCAATCTTTATCCAATTTGGCTGAAACTTTGTACAACAAATTCACCTATGACCTTCAACATGTTTACCAAATATGGTCTGAATCGGTTTATAACCAGATATAGCTCCCTTATAAACCGATCTTGGATCTAGACTTCTTGAGCTACTAGAGGGCGAAATTCTCATCCTCTCATTGGCTGAAATTGTGCATGAAGTGTTTTATTATTACTTCCAACAACGGTCCATAACATGATATAGCTGCCATATAAGCCGATCTATGATCTTGACTTCTTAGGCCTCAACAGGGCTCAATTCTTTTCGATTTGGCTGAAATTTTGTGCAACGGTTTGTCCCATGATCTTCAACATACACCAAACCCAACCAAACAGCTAAATTTCAACCAAATTGCATAAGAATTGCGCCCTCTAGTGGCTCATGAAGTCAAAATTCAAGATCGGTTCATATGGCAGCTATATCAAATATGGACTGATATGGCCAATTAACAATATAAATATCAAGTATTTGTGCAAAATTTCATGCGCCTAGCTTTACTTCTTCGAGCATGCTTTCGACAAACAGACAGTCAGATGGCTAGATCGACTTAAAATATCTTGACGATCAAGAATGTACGTACTTTATGAGGTCTTAGACGAATATTTCGAGATGTTACAAGCAGAATGACGAAATTAGTATACCCCTTTCCTATGGTGGAAGGTATAATAAAAATTTTCAAAATATAATAATTGAATAGTACTCTGTGAAATAAAATATGAATCAATCAGCGATCAAAATTTCAAACGAATAGTCATGCCCGTTAGTAAATAAGAAATTAAATTTGCAGAAAGCATATTTATGTTAAAGTTTTGCTAAAATCCTACGAATAAGGAAAAATCTTAAATTGTCGGCAACTTTTTTTTTCAGTGTATAGAAGCAAAAAACTTTGCTCGTGAAATAATTAAAAATTTCATTGACAATTCCGAAAGCGCAAGCCGTTTAACATTTTGCACTTTCTTCCCCTGCGAAAGCATGCCGGACGTTGAGGCTAAGCAATGCTCAGGGGAAGCTGAGGAGGCATCGAGCTAAGTGGCACCGAGATCTATTCGCGGTAGGATCTTCAGGATATGCACTCCCCACAGAAGATTTGGCAGCAGATGCTGTGTTTGAAAAAGGGTGAGACATCGGCGCTTATTCCCTTTTCTACCTCTCTTACAGGGTAACCCTTTTCTTACACAAAATATTGCACTGCCTTCATACATTTAAATTTATAAAATACAGCCAAACTAGGGGAAAATTATGGCTATTGGTCTAGGAACACACTATTCGTACACATATTCAACAAGTTTTCATATTACCGACCTCTCATCAATGATTTACGCAAGTGGAGTTTCGTTTGACCTTTGTTGCTAGGCATTTTATTACCTCGTCCCTTATATTTACGAGCGAAATAGTATTCGTGATCGCATCTAACAAATTTTTATAACATAATAACGTCGTAGGCCAGTGTTAACTGTCTCGATATTAGGTGCATTTTCAAATGTTTCAAAAAAAGAAAACAAACACCAAGTTAAACCTGTTTTAATGAGTCACTTAACGATGATTAAAATAAGAGAAAAAACCCTAAGACCAGCACAATGTGGCGTCAAGTGATACCTGTTTCAAGTGACTTGGCTTGGCTTGATTGTTAAAATGTTGCGTATTAAATGAGAATGCAAGAAAAAATTAACTAATTTGAATAAATAAAATTGAACGAAATCGTTTATCAAAGTGCAGAAGATTGGGATTTTAAAACATATTTTTGGGGACGGTATCATTGAAACTCAGAAGCCAAAATGAAGTCCGAAAATATGAGAATAAAATCAAAGAATAAAACATCAGACTGATATCTTCGTATAAACAAATCCTACTGTTGAGATAAATATGGTAATATGGCAACAAATACCGAAGAAAACCGCGGCAGCTGCGTTGATAGTCATTTGGATTAACAATGCGGAGGTCTTGGCAACTATTCTAATTGAAGGCTTGGGTCTGTCACTACTGTGATATCACAATAGGCAACCATTTTCCAAGTGAGTCGTATATCAGATTGCCACTGTAACCTTAACCAATCAAACAGTAAAGCATGCTGAGAACATAGAAAAAACGTAACCGGGCTAAAGTACAATGAGGCAGCTGGAGCCGATGGGTTGACAACTGCTCTATTTAAAAGAGAAATCGGAATGCTGATTGTGGCTGTAAAGGGGATATCTCAACAAATCTCAGACTATGGTATTGAGAGTTTATATCGCCTAGCCTAGAGTTAGGTCGTCGTTGCAATAACCCCGTTAAAGTATAATAAGGCAGCAGGAGCCTATGTACTGTCCGCTAAGCTATACAAGACCGGAAGATGCACTCTGATAAGGCGTATAATATATATGAAATCGTATAATTTATGAAACCTCCGAACCAATGCCTAATAGTGACATTGAGAAAACAAAAACACCGCTAAGGTATAACAAGGCCGCTGTAGACGACGGGTTGGTAGCTGAGTGATTTAAGACCAAAAGGACACGCCGATTGTAGCAACGAAAAGGATACCTTCACACCTATTATTGACGATGGTATAGAAGTTATACCACCTATCTAGAAAAAGGTCAAAATAGCGGTAACAAGATAAAAAAAATAATAAGGGAGTAGATACCGAAGTTTCGCCAGCTGAGCTTTATAAGACCGAAAACAATGCATTGTTAGGGAGTAAAAAATAGTTGAAAATGGGCATACGCCGCAGCATCAACAGGGGGAAGCCAGGTGCCAAGACATGTCATGTGCAGCAGCAAGTCACCCGGTCGCGCCTTGTCATGGATAACTAGCATGTATTCATGCCTCTTGTCCGTCTCCCAATAAATACTTCCCGGGAAAATGTGGCTAATTCTCATCGCACCTAAGTCTCTAATGTCTGCATAGTACGAGCATTCCGTCAGTACATGACTCCAGTCCTCAGGTTTCCCACAGTTGCACAGATCAGTCGCGTCCAAGTTCTTCTGATGCAAAAATGCATAAAAGGAGCCATGTCCCGTCGGTATAAAGCCCAGACTTAGGCCGAAGCCAAAGTCCGGGCAGAATCGTACGAGCTTCGCGTCACGAATAAATTCGTAAGTCACCCGACCATTGTCACTTTCGGTCCATCTAGTTTTCCACCTATTATCAAGACGATCCAATAGGCTCAAACTATACAGAACAGCCATGTAACTCACGAGTAAATCAAGCGGAGTGCGCCAAGCAATACCTGTAGTGCATCTGTCGAAACAGTCCTACACACAGACAAGCAAGCCAGCATTGCCACCCTCTGACAAGAGAGGATCTTCTTTCGCCCTAAGACAGCCGCAGCAATTCCGTGCCACACAGGAGCTCCATAATTGCGCAAGCAACAAATAGGCCACCATATATGGACCGAAGAGCGCGACGAGCAAGATTCCAATCACTTCTCAGAACACGCTTAACCATTCCAGCTATTCCAGTCATATTTTCTTTCACCCGATCCAAATGAAACAGCAAACTCATTCTCCCTGAAACAGTCACTCCCAGATATTTTACGAGCGCTACGTTCCTGATGCTAGGTGCACCACATCGAATTGTGGTGGATGATTCCGCGACAAAATGCCCTTGAGCCACATTGACACGGTTTTGTCCTCCGCGACGTCAAACACAACACTATCGCTCGATTCGCCCATCACAAGCTCACCGCGAATTTCCAGCGCAAGTCTGTAACCTCCTTCAACCTGGATGAGCACTGATTCTGAAGGACTCAGCGAAAGGTCCCAGCAGGAGATCCATAAGCTTCCATATATATCTGTGCACTCCTGAGAGAGAACGGTATCGCTAGCACCTACCACGCTACGACGAGGATAAGACCCTATATTAACATATTGGCCTATATGACACTTATATCTGAATAAGGTCCGATCTCGACCATACTTGGTTCGGATATCGGAAGGCTCAATACAACTCACTGTTTCAAATTTCAGCGAAATCGGGTAATAAATGAGCTTGTTATGGTTTTAATGCTCTATATCAGCACCTCCGGTTTCATGGCAGTTACATATGAATTTATTCCGATCAAGGCCATATTTGGCATGGATCTCAAGGGGTCTAATAGAACTCAGTGATGAACTCAAATTTCAGCGAAATAGGGTAATAAATGCGCCTGTTATTGACTTAAGACCCTAAATAAGCAGATCTGTCTATATGGCAGCTATATGTTAGCATGTCGACCAAATTCGGCTCGGATATGGATGGACCTAATGAAACTTACTGTCGCAAATTTCAGCGAAATTGTGTTATAAATGCGCTTGTCATGGGCTTAAAATCCGAAATTAACATATCGGTCTATATGGCAGTGAATACGGGTCTATGCCAAATTTAAGCTCAATATCTCAATTTTTAAATACTGTAGTGAGATTAAAACTGACGGACACACAGGCGAACGAACGGACGGACAGCCACACGGACATCGCTAAATTGTCTTCGAATTTTACGACGATTCGAAATATATATACTTTGTAGGCCCGGAAATGGATATTTCGATGTGTTGCAAACGGAATGACTAGAAGAGACTCCCTATCCTACTCTTTGATAATACTGATAATACTCTTCATATTGTACGGATCGGAAGCACACGAATTTACTAATGCGGATGCGATCTCCACTGCAGTCGAATTAACATACCGGTATAGATCCAGAATCATTCATGGTCAAATACTGCTCCCCTCCGCATATTTGCGTAGAGTGAGCGTTCCTATAATACCTCGAAATATTGATCTGCGACCTCATTTATTACACCGAAAGAAAAATTGATACCGTATGGCATCAGTGGTATTGATAGTAAAGCAACACCGTAAATTAATACCAAAACAATACCGTATGGTATTCATAATGCTTCACATCATCCATACAATACGGTTATGTTTTAATAGTACTTTACTATCAATACCGTTGATATCAATTTTTATTTCAGTGTATATAAATACTTGATTTTCTTGATATTCTAAGTCGAACTAGCCAACTCCGTCTGTCCGTCCATCTGTACCCATATGCTTCTAATTGATGTAGGTCGATGGATCGATTAGACATCTTGACCACCTAGAGGATGCAATTGTTATCCAGTTGCGCCGAAATTGTAAATGTAGTGTTACTGTTACAAATTTCAACAACCAAACCAAGTTCTGGACATAGGGAAGTATAGGCTGATATAATTCCCATATAAACCGATCTCCCGATTCGACTTCTTGAGACCCTATAAGCCGCAATTGTTATCCGAATGGGCTAAAATTTGGCACATAGTGTTCTATAAAGACTTCCTATTTTAATGTAAAGTGTGGATCAAATCGGTAAATAACCTGATATAGCTTCCATATAAAGCAATCTCCTGATTTGACATCTTGAGACCCTACATGCTGCAATTTTCGTCCAATTGGGCTGAAATTTTGCACTTAATGTTCTGTTATGTCTTCCTACACATGTGCCAAGTACTGTCCAAATCGGACTATAACATGATATAGCTTCCATATAAACATATCTCCCGATTTGATATCTTCAGCCCCTGGAAGCCCCAATTGTTGTCCGATTTGGCTGAAATTGTACGTAGTGTTTCGCAAAGTCATCCACCGATCTTGCAAAGTTTGGTTCAAATCGATCTATAACCTGATAAATCTCCCATATAAACCGATTTCCCGATTTCACATCTTGAAACCCCAGAAGCCGCAATTTTTGTCCTATTTGGCTGAAATTATGTACATTTTATTTATAACTTCCGTCATCTATGGTAAGTATTGTTTAAATATAAGCCGATTTCCCAACCAGCCTTGCACGGTCCCTAGAAGTTTAATTTTGTACGTAAAGTACAACTATTCCCTTTAACTAAGCTCAATTTTGTAAACTTTTAGCAGAAGGCGTGGTGGTGGTTTCCCAATACTCGGTCCTTTTAAACTTACCACGCTTTTACCTGTCTTACTTAATTAATCATTTTTTATTATTTTGCTAATTTTTTTTTAATAAAAAGATATGTGATCGTTAAAAAAAAAACTTCCCTCCATTGCTTCTTTTCAAAATATCTCAATGGTAACCCTGGCTTTGGCCCGCTAAAACATTTACAATAGCCTTATCCTTTATAATGGGCATACCCTGAAAATCAGTTGAAGTTGGCAACTCCATTACAAGTGAGTCATTAAAGCATCAACTTGTGAGTTTAATTAACCGTGTCTAATTAAATCTTTTATTTTGGAAAGATATCACTTGGAAATTGTTGAAATGACAAAAAATAGCAATCCCAGCTCAAATCCCATTGTCAGCCAATAGAACCCATAGTAAACTAATCACTGAGATTTTTGATTATTTTGATCAAAGATGTATTTAGTAAGGGATGGGGGAAAGAGGCTATAAGCAATTACAACAAAATGAAATTGACAATTTGCAAAATGTATTCATTGAGGCGTTTCTCATCTTTCTCTAATAACATACATATAGGGGTTTGTGAAAAGGGAAAACTTTCAATAGTCAGCCAAAAAAAAGGCGAAATTCCCAATTGTAAGCAAGCGTGTGTGAGGCCAACCGTCAGCCAGCCATTCATTCATCAAAAGAAAATAAGATAAATACACCAAATTCATTTGCTATATATATATAACAACAAACGCCGCAAAACTATGAGTCATCATAAAAGTAAACAAAATCCCCGCGGTAATCCCGCACACACAGCCACACATAGTAATTTTTGTTGTTTTTATTTTGAAACTCTTTCTACCATTTTAGCACAAAGGATAACAACTTGCCATGCTTTCAGCCGGTGCTTGCTAATGTCTTAGAAACACCCCATGACAGGATACAATCCAGTGTTCTTTTTTCACATCAACAGTTTTTCGATTTGAGTCGTAAGATTTACTTTTGGGTATTTTATTTTAGATGAGAAACAACCTGCCGGCATGTGTAAGCAAAAGCAATTTTAGGGGTTAATGGCAATGGCGGAAACAATAATAATAGAAATTTGTACAATAATAACAAAAGGGAGCAATGTGCAAGAAAAGCAATGTAATTTCTTAAGTGTTGGTCTAAGGATGTACTCGTATCGCATAGTGGCAACACTGTATACAACAAATGCCCACTGCCAGAAAATTGGTGGTTCTTCGTTCAAGAAGAAAATAAACAAAAACAAATTAAATAAAAACAAACATCTTGACCAAACCTTGGTAGGAGTTGATTAAAAAGAAGGGATTTATATAGGGGTTGTATGTTGATATATGTTTCTTCGATTTATGGCAGCCCTTAGATAAAAGGTCCGTATCTAGGGTATAGTAAACAATTAAGGGTCCCTTAACGAATGAAAAATATTCAATGTGACAAAGATAAGAAATTAAAATGCAGCAGGTAGCTACTTAAAAGAGATCAGGTGCAAAGGAAAATATTTTCATTGATAAACGTGCAACATTACACTCTTCGGAGATTTTATCACAAATGACAGCTGTCAATAAGAAAAGAAAGTCTAAGATAGACTTGATTATAACCGCCAATAATGTGTTGTTTCGCTACAAACAACAGATTTAGAAATAACAATAGAATAAGTAGCAAATGTTCCATTTTAAGCCCAATCACCATGACACTTTGTTGTTAATTTTCTATTTTAAGCATTTCCCATAACTTATTTATTAGATACAACCTATTCCAAAGACGCACTTCTCACCTGTCAAAAACATGCAAAAAACATGTGCGTCATAATGTCAAACCATTGCAATTGTATAGTTAATATCCTGAAGAAACACATCAAAAATGTTCCGTAGCCATATGGCAACACCAGGGCTATCCGGGTTAATGGAGTGTTCACATCTTAAGACTGGTACTTTAAATTTGTTGATTGAAGAAGTTTGATACAAGTAGAAATCTTTTGCATAATACTTTTTTCCCACAAATTCAAATGTAGGATTAAAAACAAGACACATTTTTATACCAAAAGCAATCAAACCGTACCACAAGAAAGCAGCACAATTTTCGTCAGGCTTCCTTCATTCCACAGTGTCGGGGTGAAGATTCGTGACAATAACGAGTCCCGACCAAAGTACTCCTTTAGCAAAGCCAAGTCCATGGCAAAAGTCCTTTATGACCTTCTCGGCAACATAGAAGGTTCTCTCGAATACAAATACAAAATACCCAGCATACTAAACGTTCAAAGTTCGGAACAAGGCTGTACGAAAAACGGCAAACACATCCGAACTCTAATACGAAATCTGTCCGAAATTGGTCGGAAAAAAATTATATATGTATACAAGCATTCCAGAAATCATTCAAACTTCGGAATTCGTAACGAACTCGATAAGATCTTGACGGAATCAGAGCTGCGGGGTCTGACCTCCGACTCCGGCCTGGGGTAGGCCGCTAAGTCCGAGTACTACCAGCCACCATCTATGTACGTCGGCCATATTAAGAGAAACCAGGCAGTAGTGTGATTTATTAATCTCAAGGCTGGCTACTACTACTTCTTCAGCGATTAGTGACGAAAGAAGATAAATATTCTTAGTCTACGAACCGATTAACCGATGATTAAAACCCTCTTGCCATCAGCAGGACCTTCAGATCGGCCGATGTCATTTAACAAAGTTGAAGATTTACATGTAGAAACCCGATCAAGATCAGGCTTCAAATTTTCTTACACTGTTGCCTCATCGTAAGACAGGATTTCATCCTCGTTTGATCTCGTCATTATTCGCTTTTGGGAAAGAAGTGGCACAACTCTTCCTTAGGTCACTGGACAAATGAATGGCACATCACCCAACCGATGTCATTGGTCCCACTCTGTATTTGTACTGCTTTTGAATTGCAGAGCATGTGCAGACAAAATATAGAGTGGGAGCAATAAAAGTGGTTGGGTGGTGTGCAATTAATTGGCACTTGTGGATGAGTCTTCCTCAGATGTTTCTTACGCTAGAGGAGAGGCGTCCCTTCTTTGCCGCTAGGGTATTCCCATTTTCAGAAATCCAACAGGTTTTAGTGTTCCTTATGATAGTTTTTCAGATCAGAAAAAGAGATCAGGTGCAAAGGAAAATATTTTCATTGATAAACGTGCAACATTATACTCTTCGGAGATTTTATCACAAATGACAGCTGTCAATAAGAAAAGAAAGTCTAAGATAGACTTGATTATAACCGCCAATAATGTGTTGTTTCGCTACAAACAACAGATTTAGAAATAACAATAGAATAAGTAGCAAATGTTCCATTTTAAGCCCAATCACCATAACACTTTGTTGTTAATTTTCTATTTTAAGCATTTCCCATAACTTATTTATTAGATACAACCTATTCCAAAGACGCACTTCTCACCTGTCAAAAATATGCAAAAAACATGTGCGTCATAATGTCAAACCATTGCAATTGTATAGTTAATATCCTGAAGAAACACATCAAAAATGTTCCGTAGCCATATGGCAACACCAGGGCGATCCGGGTTAATGGAGTGTTCACATCTTAAGACTGGTACTTTAAATTTGTTGATTGAAGAAGTTTGATACAAGTAGAAATCTTTTGCATAATACTTATTTCCCACAAATTCAAATGTAGGATTAAAAACAAGACACATTTTTATACCAAAAGCACTCAAACCGTACCACAAGAAAGCAGCACAATTTTCGTCAGGCTTCCTTCATTCCACAGTGTCGGGGTGAAGATTCGTGACAATAACGAGTCCCGACCAAAGTACTCCTTTAGCAAAGCCAAGTCCATGGCAAAAGTCCTTTATGACCTTCTCGGCAACATAGAAGGTTCTCTCGAATACAAATACAAAATACCCAGCATACTAAACGTTCAAAGTTCGGAACAAGGCTGTACGAAAAACGGCAAACACATCCGAACTCTAATACGAAATCTGTCCGAAATTGGTCGGAAAAAAATTATATATGCAAGCATTCCAGAAATCATTCAAACTTCGGAATTCGTAACGAACTCGATAAGATCTTGACGGAATCAGAGCTGCGGGGTCTGACCTCCGACTCCGGCCTGGGGTAGGCCGCTAAGTCCGAGTACTACCAGCCACCATCTATGTACGTCGGCCATATTAAGAGAAACCAGGCAGTAGTGTGATTTATTAATCTCAAGGCTGGCTACTATAGGGTGATTTTTTTGAGGTTAGGATTTTCATACATTAGTATTTGACAGATCACGTGGGATTTCAGACATGGTGTCAAAGAGAAAGATGCTCAGTATGCTTTGACATTTCATCATGAATAGACTTACTAACGAGCAACGCTTGCAAATCATTGAATTTTATTACCAAATCAGTGTTCAGACTTGATGTATGGCTTCAAGGCAGTCGGAATTTAATAAACATATGTCTCTGGTTCCCTTAAGTCTCATCCAACCTCTCATCCTTGCAGTTGGAAGTCCATTTGTTTCCCAATTCGGGTATGCATTCGGGAATTGAAGAATTCTTTGATATCCATGCTATGGGGGACAATCGGGCCCGAGCCCGAACATTCCTTTTAAGAAACAGCTGGGGTACTGCTGGTATCAATGAGGGCTCCCCCGTCCAAGTTAAGGCCCATTAATAAGCAACCTCCTTTTTATTGTAGAGTCAAGTGGGGGGATTACCACCGCTGACATTTTTTTATGTTCTCGCCAGAATTTGCCTATGACGCTGCACACATGGGTGAAGCGCCTATAACCTTTCCATTGGCAAAGGGTACTAGAACTACCTTTTGCCTTCAGTTGAGAAAGGGCACTACGTCTACCTTTTCTGTTGAAAAAGGGTACTAAAATTATCCATTCTGTACGGAAGGGCACTAAAAGTACACTTTCCGATGGGAAAGGGTACTAAAACTAAGGGTAATAAGACTACCTTTTTCGTTGGGAAATGGTATTATAACTACCCTTTCCGTTGGAAAAGAGTACTAAAACTACCTTTTCCATTCGGAAAGGTTTTTAAAACCACCTTTTCTAGTGGGAAATGGTACTAAAATTACCCTTTTCGTACTACAAATGCCCTTTTCGTTATGAAAAGGTACTAAAAATTTTTTCTGTTTGGAAAGGGTATTAAAAATAGCCTTTCCGTTGGAAAGAATATTAAAACTATTTTTCCGCTGGAAAAGTGTACTAAAATTACATTGCCTTTAGGGAAGGGTATAAAAATTACAATTTCCGTTGGGAAAGTGTACTAAAACTACCCTGTCTGTTGCACGAAGACCACCATTTCTATTGGTAAAGAGAACCAAAGCCACCATTTACATTGAGAAAGAGTACAAAACATATCCTTTACTTTAGGAAAGAGTGATAAAAATACCATTTTCTTTTGTAAAGGTTACTAAAACTGCTCTTTTGTTTGGGAAAGTATCCTAAGACTAAATTTTTCATTGGTAAAGCGTACCAAAACTGTCCTTTCTTTAGAAAGAGTACTAAAACTACCAAATCATTTGGGATGTGGTACTTAAATTAATCTTTTCATTGGAAAATGTTACTTAGGCTCTCTCGAAGGAGAAATCAACTGATGATTATGTAATAAAATAATTTTTTCCTAACTGGAAAAGAATTTTAAAAATGAGGTGTTTTCGTCCCATCACTTTAATTTCCTATCAGATCACAATTTAATATAACAAATGTATCTCTCAGATAAAGGAATTCGTTTGTTCTAATCTCACTCACTCTAATCTCACTGCTCTTTTTAACACCATTTTCTAATATGGCAACTATGATATGTAGTTTTTGTAAAAGTGGTAATCCATTTTTAGGATCACGAAATAAACACATGGTAACCCATTTGCGATGAATTTGACAATTGCAGCAGGTTTACCGTTAAGTATGAAGGAAAACATTAGCGCCAAATGTAAACAAATTATAACCAAAACAAATAAGAACATTGAACATAGCCTTTCAATAAATTATGGTGTGCAATGGATTTAGTATTTTGTGTGTGTGTGTTTGAGTATTTATGAGTAGCATGAATATTGAATAGAAAGTGCTGACTGCGATCAATTTATAGAAGTATTTGGTCTTAGGTAGGTACATATTTTCGTGGTAAACATAACAAAATTGTTTTTTTCTTCATGCGTTATGTATTCTTTTGGAGGTAAAGGTAAACAAAGAACCATAGGAAAAGCTAAAAGCCACTGCACACAGAAAAGAAGTGATAATCATGAGATTGTCATTATTTATGCAGTCTTTTAGAGTAAATTAAGGGAAATCGTTTAAATAAACACCAAGAAAAAAAGCTCTTACAAAGAATGGTTGGGATTGGTTTCAGGGTGTAACATCATCATCATACTTGTAGGCATAGAAAACTTGTAGTAATTGTGTACTCACCGTTTCGTCCAGATAATGAACCGATTGGTGTGGTAGTTGATGATTATGCTGTGTCTGCTGCTGCTGTTGATGATGATTATGGTTGTTTAGAACTTGTGGCGTTGAAGATGACGACGATGTTGATGATGATGATGACGACTGTCGATCTGCAAGACTGCAATCCATATTACATTTGATTTTTGCTTTAAGCCACAGGCAATAATAACATCAAAGTCGTTTATATGATGTTGGTTGGTTTCTGGTCACAAGCACAAGCAGTAGGCGACAACAACAAACTACAACACAATAACTCTACTACTGATGACTGATGTTCTGATAGAGATGGACGATGAAGAGACATACAAGACAGCAGAATGGCACAGCTATGCAACACTCATTCACTCACTCTCTACTCACTTAAGGCCCCAGCACACGGTTACTGATGATGGCACAATATTACTTTGTTGTGCAAAAGTCACACTTGCGAGGGACGAGAACGAGGAAGGAGGCGCATACACTCACTCTTCTTACCTAAGTGTATGCAAATGAGAGCGAGCGCCCCAAACGTTGTTCAGCAGACAAAGTAAATATCGACTAAGGGACGGGGTTTGGGATAGATAGCACAGTCATTCACCAAGAACCCGCAACTCAAGCGATAAAATTGAAAAACGATATGTGTATGCAAGTTTTATGCGTTACTGCTGACAAGGAGATTGGAGTAGTAGAGTAAATTTGTAAAAGTATGATAATGCACTTTGCACACACACCACACAACAACAACTTAATAATGCCTGCAAAAAAAAGCCGATACAAAATCTCATTTCTTTTTCGACCGACCGACCAAACGAACGATTCTTTTCAATTGCTTGCACTGTATTTTTTATGTGTATTTATTATGACTTGTTTTAACACCCGAAAACGAGTATATTTCTGGTTATTTTCTCAATTTTTTTCGGATGCATTAATTTTTTGCGCGTAGGCGTTTTTAAATCCTCAATGGATCTTTGTTTTTGTATTTAACGACCCACAATTTTTCTGGGCAATTTTCACATTTGTTTCAGAAAAAATTTACGGCTTTACGTTTGTGTTTCGCTGTTTCGCTTCTTTTCGTATCGTTTGTTGTTTTTGGTGCTGCTATTGTTGTTTATGCACACGAACGAACGAACAGAGTGTTTCCTTACACCCACCCACATATAAACACAACTCTTAAGATTATTTCCTTTACCACCAACAACAAGATGACGCGAAGACAACAACAATAAACACACAAAAGACCCGTTTTCTTCTTCTACTGCAACACACACAATACAATCAATAAAATAACAAAAAAAGAGTGTAAAAAATTATACACAACACAACAAATTTTAACACAAAAAACCATACACTTCGTTTTGGGTGTAGCCAGCCGCCGCCGTCTTTTTGGAATGACGTTGCCTGCCTGCTTGGCCGAAGCTTTAGTAAGAAATGTCAATTGGAGTTATTGTTGTTGTTGGTAGTGAATGTGTGTGTTCTGGCTTTTTCTACACAATCGCAGTGTATCCACACAACTCCCTAGCAGTGTTGTCAACTATAGGAAATTTAAATAAAAATATATAAAACACCAACTTTTTACCAAATATTTCCTAAAAGTTTTGACTACAGGTACGTAAATCTCCGTGTTTTTAGGGTGAATACCCATGGACCAGTCAGGATCCAAAGTTCCCTGGATGGAATATTCACCCAACCCATAAAATATGGGTATCAAAGGAGTCGTATTGGCGAGTAGATGACGAATATTTGAATAGAAATTTTAAAAGGTGGAATCTGAACCCTAAAGAATTTTGGACGTAAGCCCGTTAGTTTTGCTAAATCAAGTTAAATTTCCACCAAATTTTATTTTTTTAAATTCTTCATATAAACTTGCTTACTGTTGTTGTGAAAAAATACAATTTACCCACGAACTTGTAGAGGCAGAAATAATTTCGCATAGGTATTATCCTTTTTAGCCTATAAATGCACAAAGCTCCCTAGCAAGGTTTATTTAAAAAAAAATAGGAATTAAATGGTTATTAGTCGCCATTTAATTCCTATTTTTTTTTTAATTAAAAAAAAAATTTATAAAAACGCAAGCTAAATTTTGGAGAGCGTCCTTTATAAAGGACAATATGCAAGGAGTGCGCCTAAAATAGGATTTGCTTCAACAAGCTTTGAAAGAATTATATTGGTCCCGTAATTGTTCCATTAATTTAAGGTTAGTTTTCCGGGAAACTGCACTTTTGCTGAAATTTTGGTATGTGGATGTAGGTTTGACCCCAAGAACAAGTAATCGAATCGTTATTACCTTTCGTTTGTTACGCATATTGCCTAGGTTGAAGCACTTCTTATTGAGGGGGTCTTTTTCGACCTTAAGGGGGTCCACTGCCTTTGCCCAAAAAAGGACATCGTGTGTGTTTTCCTAGGGTCAACCCAAATCTACATACCAAATTTCAACGAAATTCGAGGAGCGCCTTACAAAGCGCAGTATTCCTTGCTTTAATTTACCTGCAACGTTTTTTACAATTTTTAAATTTTTTTAGTAGACATGAACTTTAAAGTTGAAACTTGTTCAAAATTATAGAATAGGTGATATCTTCTAACTTCATTTCTGTATAGTTTTCCAAAATATTCATAAATAAATGAACATGTAGCGTGGGAACATGCCGATAAAAAGGACACCATGCACTAATGGGTTAATATGTGTGAAGAGCACACTATCGCATGTGGATTTCCGAACTCATTGGATTATGTACTTGTGTACGTATTTGTAATTTATTGCCCATAGTTGTTTTATACCCAAAGCAATAAACGTGTATTTTTTTAATTTTTAAATAAATAACAAGAGTTTCAACCCCTTTAATGCAATTGACAACACTGCCGGCAAGTCGTGTAACTGCATTTCCCTCTTTTTGACAGCGCGTACACATATACACGACATACTCGTTGGAGCGAGCGGCAACAAAAAAAAAGAGTATCTTTGCACCACTACATCAACCCACACTTTTCACAACTCACAAATACACATACACAAAAGCCAACACCGACGACTTGCCTTTTACAAATCCTTTTAAATTTTTTCTTCAAATTCCACATTAAAATTCTTTAATTATATTATATTTATATTTTCTAGATAATAATTAAAATAGTAATAACTTTATGCACTTTGTTCACTTTGAGTCGGTAAGTTTTAATACTTTAATTCTTATTGGCTTATTGAATGCGCTGTATCTTTCCGCCCCCACAAATGACTAACTTGTCAATCGGTGCTTATTGGAAGTACAATAAAACAGAACGGGGGTTGTTCAGTGCCTTCTTTGAAGTTGCAGTGTTGTATTTCGCCGTGATAGAAATTGAAGTTAATTGATAATTCTTAGGAATGGTTACCCGATAGGCTAAACAATTTTTTAAAATCATTAAGTTTTGAGTATAAACAACGGTACTCACAAATAATAAGGTATATTTATTTGACAATTCTATAAAAGAAATCTGTCAAATAAACCTACTTTAAAGCTGCATTAAGTTTTGTGAATGGAGGCATAATTATTCATAGTTCTTGCAGGCATTGATTTGGTGATAGGAGTGGCTGTTACTTGCATATTGCTCTAAATATTTGACGTTCATGGTGTGCACAGGTAGGTGTCAATATTGTCGCAAGGCCAAAACAGAATGAGCGCGTTGAGCTTTGTTTTTAACTGCCGCTTTGCAAAAATGCAACTCTACACACAAAACCACAAAACAACGCGGTAAAGTAAGAGCAATTATAACTTTGACGCTTGAAAATGGACGTCATTAAGAGCTACCACATGTAGATACTATTTTAAGTTGTCAAAATAAAAATTGTTTAACTTTTGCGTGTTGCTTTTGTGGGATTTGTGCGCAGAGTTGCATTTTTGTAAAGCAACGCCCAAAAACGAAGATCAACCCGCTCAAGCTTTTGAGCTTTTTTTAAGCATTGTGTTAAAAAATGCAAACCTGCAAACAAATACCTCAAAAGCGACACGCAAAAATTTAAAAATTTTTAACTTTGATGCCAAAAACACTATGGTAACATACAATGAAGCTCGATTTCAGTCGTCAAAGTTGATTATTCTTTAACTTTTGCGTGTTGCTTTTGTGGGATTTGCATGCAGAGTTGCATTTTTGCACCCTCTCATTCTGTTTTGTCCCTAAGCTAGTGAATCCGCTAAACTGGTAAAGGCTCTATTTCACGGCTTGTAGTTGCTTTATGACATGCCAAATTTACAACATGTTGGTTTATACATATCGTGTGATGCAATCGACATATGAAAATCAAATTTCAAAGAAGCACATGTAATTTTTTCGATTAGAGCGTCCTCTATTCCTTCAGACAGAAAATAAAGAAATCAGCGGTTTTTGTTGTCGTTCGAATGGAAGCAACCCCAAATCAAATTATTTTCACAAATTTATGATTGACTCAGCTTTCTCACAACTATAATAATTATTGAGCATAAATAAAATTTTTAGGTTATGTCATACGAAAATGACGTACAAGTGTGATGAATCGTATGTAAATTGAAAATTTTGACAAACATTTTTAATTACATGTGAATACAAAAAGTGACATGTCATAACGCATCTACATGCCGTGTAATAGCGCCTTAAATAAAACAACCCAAATATACGACCGCCATTAGATGGGCACTGTTATGAATACACAGTGGAACTCACTAAACATACCTTGCGCCAGACGTCAGATACGTTAACATTTGAAACGGATTATATTAATTAAAACACAAAATTAATAACTCAGAAGCATGTATAAACATAATCTGCTATATTTTTAAATTTTTCTGAAAATATCTGAGCACTTTTTTTCATAGAAATAGGTAAAACTTGTCGAATATTCATCGGCATTACCTCAGCGCAAAAAAAACGTATTTATTTAGGTTGGCTTTGCTTGTATTGTCATAGTACAATATATTTCACTGAACTTACTCGGTTTTGAAGTTTCTCGCGCCAGCCATCGTTTACATTGTTAATTTTGGTATTATCAATATAAATTAAAGAAAAGTTAAATTATTCTAAATCATTTATGCTTTCGGCATTAATTATTATAATTATAGACATCTTTACTTATTCCCATGCTAAATTTGTTGCGGACTAAGGCAAGAGAGCACGAACAGAAAATTGCGACCATTACTCTCTCACTTCGAAGCCAAACGTCGTGAGTGGTGGTTCGTTCGTCAGTAAACACGTGAAGAATTTCCAATTGGAATTTCTGAAAATTCGCCCTTTTTTTACGAAGAAATAAGAAAACCAACGTTCACGTTTAACTGAATTTCATACCAAGAAGCAGCTGCAGTTGAATCATCATCATACATCTGTAATTAACAACTTAAGTTTTGCGTGTGAGTAAGCAAGAGTTTATGTGGTACATATACTAGTTGGCTGGTGTTGTGTGAAAATTCAATCGAAGCTTTTATGCATTTCTAAAATGAAAATTTATGGTATGGTTGGGGGGTATTCGTTCTTTTTATGGCAACGCATTGTAACAATAGAACAACGGTGGACGGACGGACAGATTTATTGAAATTTTCAGGGTTAGTTGCCATAGCCAAATCAACTCGTCCTCATCTTTCGAGGAGAAAACGCAGTAGCAAAAAAGTTTATTTTTGATTTTTGTTGTATCTGCAACTTTCAGATTTTATTACACGTAATTTTTTGGATATTTTTTGTAATAATTTTTTACAAATTTCTTTGTTCATCTCCATGTGACATGCGATTTTTACTTCTTTTCTCTCTTACTTGTTCTCCCAGTTCTTAAGTATAAGTGTTGCCAGATGTATGGTTTTTGAACAAACCCCCAATGAGTAAATAGGGGATTGTAGGAAATACGAGTTGAATTGTTTTATGAAAATAAAAATATATATTAAGAAATTTTAGGGCTGAAATTAACCCTGCAGAAAGCAAAAATTGTCTAATTTGTAATTTATATTTTACTTTACTCGTTTTCTTTCTCTTTAGGTTCCTTTTTGCTAAATTTCTTCATTTGTTTATTGTCGTCGTCGCCACACAAGCAAGACCTTAGCCACCATGCCTTCCGATGCGAAAAAACGCGATGCACAGCGTAAGAAAGACGCCCGTAATAAGAAAATAACCTCCATCTCATCGGCCAAGAAAACAAATGGTGTTACCAATGGCAATGAACCTCCCCGTGAAATGACCGAGGAGGAGATTTTGTGCGCCAAACTGGAAGAGGAGGCCCGCATCTCGGCCGAAGCTAGAGCCTGTACCGGTTCTTTGGCTTCACATGAGCGATCGCGTGATATCAAGATTGCCAACTTCTCCATAACATTCTTTGGTTGCGAATTGTTGCAAGACACCATGTTGGAGTTGAATTGTGGTCGTCGTTATGGTGTCATCGGTCTGAATGGTTGTGGTAAATCATCGTTATTGGCTGTGTTGGGTAATCGTGAGGTGCCCATTCCCGAACACATGGATATTTTCTATTTGTCCCGTGAAATTCCTGCCAGCTCGAAGACAGCTCTGCAATGTGTCATGGAGGTGGATGAGGAGCGTATAAAATTGGAGAAATTGGCAGAGGAATTGGCCATGAGTGAGGATGATAGTGATCAGGAACAATTGATTGATATCTATGAGCGTTTGGATGATATGTCGGCTGATTTGGCTGAGGTAAAGGCAGCTCGCATTTTGCATGGTTTAGGTTTTGACAAGAATATGCAACAGAAACAGGCCAAAGATTTTTCTGGTGAGTAAAAAGATGGGGAATTATACTCGGGCTGTGGAAAGACTAATTGCCTGTGTGTTTTTAGGTGGTTGGCGTATGCGCATTGCCTTGGCCCGTGCTCTTTTCGTTAAACCCCATTTGTTGTTGCTTGATGAACCTACCAATCACTTGGATTTGGATGCCTGTGTCTGGTTGGAGGAAGAATTAAAGACCTACAAACGTATTCTCGTGCTAATATCGCATTCCCAGGATTTCCTCAACGGTGTGTGTACAAATATCATACACATGACTCAGAAACGTCTTAAATACTATTCCGGCAACTACGAGGCATTTGTGCGAACCCGCATGGAGCTGTTGGAGAATCAAGCTAAGCAATACAATTGGGAACAGGATCAAATTGCCCATATGAAGAATTATATAGCACGTTTCGGTCACGGTTCGGCAAAATTGGCCAGACAGGCCCAGTCCAAGGAGAAGACATTGGCCAAAATGGTGGCCCAAGGTCTTACCGAAAAAGTCACCGACGATAAAGTATTGAACTTTTATTTCCCCTCTTGCGGTACTATACCACCACCCGTGATTATGGTGCAAAATGTTAGCTTCCGTTACAATGAAAACACTCCTTGGATCTATAAGAATCTGGAATTTGGTATAGATTTGGATACACGTCTGGCTTTGGTGGGTCCCAATGGTAAGTGCAACATAACATTTTAAAAGAGAAAGAAAAAATCTAACTTCTTTTTTAATTGTTTAGGTGCTGGCAAATCTACCCTGCTGAAATTGCTTTATGGTGATTTGGTGCCCACTACTGGTATGATACGCAAAAACTCCCATTTACGCATAGCCCGTTACCATCAGCATTTGCATGAACTTTTGGATTTGGATGCCAGCCCCTTGGAGTATATGATGCGTGCCTTCCCCGAGGTCAAAGAGAAAGAAGAAATGCGCAAAATTATAGGCAGATATGGCCTAACAGGACGCCAACAGGTGTGTCCCATTAGACAATTGTCCGATGGCCAGCGCTGCAGAGTAGTGTTTGCCTGGCTGGCTTGGCAAGTGCCCCATTTGCTGCTACTCGATGAACCTACCAATCATTTGGACATGGAGACCATTGATGCCTTGGCTGATGCCATCAATGACTTCGATGGTGGTATGGTGTTAGTTTCTCACGATTTCAGATTGATTAATCAGGTGGGTGAAAAAGCAACGAAGTCAAGAGTAGAATTTGGTTTTAATACTTTTTGTTATATCTTGTTGTCTTCCAGGTGGCCGAGGAAATTTGGATTTGTGAAAATGAAACCGTTACCAAATGGAAGGGCAACATCTTGGACTATAAGGATACCTTAAAGAAGAAGGTCGTTAGCGATAATGAAAACAAAAGCAAAAAGAAATAGAACTCTTACACTCACCTCCCCCTTCCCACAAACGGAAACCAGAGCTTAGCAGAATGCATTTCACATTGCCGATGAATGTGTTATGCGGAATGGCATGGTTTCTATACTTTAATGTAGGATTTTGCTCTTATTCTTATCGTGATCGAATTTTTTTTTTAATTTTTTACCTTAAAAATATTTTTTATTTGGAACTTTTGATTTGTGTAACCCCCTTTTATTACCTTATTATAAATAACAAACAGCAGCAACAACAACAACACTAAAATAGATAGTTTATAAAAGGTGTTTATTATATTAAATTAAAGGAAAACAAAAAACAAGAAAAACCCAAGCAACATTGTGAAATGGATAAAAGCAAAACTAATTATAATAGTAAATTATCACTTAAAATATATTAAAAAAAAACAACAACAAATTATGTACTGCATATAAATAATATAGAAATTAAAAACAAAAAAATCTTCAAATTTATAGAAACGACATGACGTTTAACAAATCTACACAAAAAATTCAATGTGATTTTTTTTTATGTTAAAACTACTCCAGCAACCACAACATTAAGTTATTACAAAAACAACATTACAAACTCATATCCCAACAACAACTACAGCAAAAATATATATTAATCAATTGCTTACGAAAAAATAATTCAATTAGACATGTACTAAACTTTTGCCTAACTTAGCGCCAATCCCCCTGTAGCAGTCAAACCTCCAGCATCATTAGTCTCCTGCTAAAATGCAACCCTGTTACTTTGTTCAAAGTAGTTTCTTCGAAATGTCAAACTTGTGAGAAGAAATAGTATTTGAATCTTTTCCTCTCTTTAAAGAAAAGAGGGAAAACGAAACAATCTATGCGATAGAAGCTATTTACAAACATATTATAATTAAAAAAAAAACCAATCTAAATTATAATTTGTTCTTATTTTTTCTCTTTGATCTTTATTTCAAATTACAATTCTACAAAATTCTCTATTCTGTTATATTTTTAATTTTGTTTTTTTTTTACAATTGGCCTTCTTTGTAAAATGAGAAAAATTTTTGAAAAAGAAAACAAAATATTAAGAAAAAAAAACCTCAAAAGTATAAGGTATTATCTAATTGAAAGTAAAGGAAGCAAACAAAAATAAAAAAACAAAATATTGGATGAAATAGATAACGAATATAGAACCAATTTCATCTAACTTAAAAAAAACGAAACTTGTTGTTTAATTTCATTTACCGAAAAAGAGAACAAATCTGGATTCTAAGTAAAATGCAAAAATGCAAATTTTGTCCATTAACATTCGACTAAGGAACAGGGGCAAACTTTTCACATATCAATGAGTGCAGTCCGATTCAAGTTTAAGCTCAATGGTAAGGGGCCTCCTTTTTTATAGCCGAGTTCGAACGGCTTGCCGCAGTGCAACACTTTTACATGGCATAGTACCTCAGAAATGTTGCCAGCATTAGGAGGGGAAAACCACCGCTGAAAATTTTTTTCTGATGGTCTCGTCAGGATACGAACCCAGGCGTTCAGTGTCATAGGCGGACATGCTAACCTCTGCACTACGGTGGCCTTTAAAGTTCTAAGTAAATGGTGATTTTTTAGCTATTAACTTGTTGGCAACACTGGTTTAAACAGCTTACGCACGTTTCGTGTTTTATTTCACTGTCAAACATCTTCAGTTTGATCTATAATTTAACCATGAATCGTTTTACAAACGGACAACGCTTGAAAATGATTGAATTTTATTATTAAGAAAGTTCTTTGCGGGCTTCTTCCATTTTACGATCAGTATAATCGACCCACTGCAGCGGCTATTCGGGCTATTGTAGCTACATTAGAGTGCGAACTGAAGAGAATATCGCAGCTGCATCGCTATCATCGATTCGTCGCCGTTCGCAGCAATTGGGCCTCTGTTACTGAACAACGTGGAACATTTTGCGTAAGGATTTAGGTCTGAAGCCTTTCAAAATACAGCTGCTGCAAGAATTGAAGCCGTAAGACCAACCATAACGCAGAATTTTTGGTGAAAGGGCTCTTGGAAAGTTGGCCGAAGATCCATTTTTTTTATCGAAAAATTGTGTTCAGCGACTATGTCATTTTTGGCTCAATGAGCAGAATTATCCATTTTGGAGTGAAGATCAGTCAAAAGCTTTGCAAGAGCTACCAATACATCTAGAAAAAGCCTACAGGAGCTTGACGAGGATCACCACCTCCACATAAAAATATGGCTACGACAACAACAACAACAACATGGACTGATACGGGGCATACTTGGTTTGGATAGGAAAAGTCATTGCGCAAAATTTCAGTCAAATCGGATAAGAATTACGCCCTCTAGAGGCTTAAGAAGAAAAATAGGAAAATCGGTTCAAAGGAGGCTATATCAGGTTATATACCAATTCAGACCATAGTTAGCATGCATGTTGGAGTAAATAGAATACGTCACTGTGTGCGGAATGATTTGCAATCGGCCACTCCATGCAAAATTTCAAGACCACCAAGGGTCCAGGCGTTTCTTGGCAGTCTTGATTGGGGTCTACGATATCTCGTTTTGTTTCGGCTACGTATGTCTGCCTGTCTGTTGATGTTCATTTGTGTACAAAGTACCGGTAGCAATTTTCGTCCGATCGTCTTAAAATTTGTTTTTCGGCCTAGAGACGAAGTCTATTGAAATTGGAAAAAATTGGTTCAGATTTATAGATAGCTCCCATATATATGTTTGTGCGATTTTGAGAAATATTCCAAAAAGGGGGCTCATTTGTTTACCGATTCTATCGAAGTTTAGCAGCAAGGATTTTCTCTTGATTCTCGAAATTATTGACGAATTTCATTGAAATCGGTTTAGATTAGGATATAGCTGTCATATATATATCGCCCAATTTTCACTTCTAGAGCCACTGCAAGCGCATTTATAAACCAATCTTGTCAAAATTTTGTATACAACGTTTTCCTCGACGACTACCACAACATTCATAGAGTTTGGTCGAAATCGGTAAAAATGTCGATATAGCTACCATATATATGTTCGTCCGATTTTGAGAAAAATTGCAATAAAGTGCTCAATTGTTTACCGATTCTCTCGAAATTTGGCAGGAAGGGTTTTCTTATGACTCTTAATATTACTGGTGAATTTCATAGAAGTCGGTCCTGATTGAGATATAGCTGCCATATATGTATATCGCCCGATTTTCCCTTCTAGAACCACTGCAAACGCTTTTATTGACCAATCTTGCCAACATTTTGAACAACGCAATCGTTTCAGATTTAGTTATAGCTCTCAGATTTTGGCTAATTTGTAATAATATTGTCATTTGTCGACCGTAGTTATTACAGTTTGAACATATTTGCTCGTAATTTGATACGGGTTGTTTAGTAACCCATCTGAAAACATCCGCCAAGGTCCATTAAATTTGGTTCAGAATTAGATATACTCCCATTTTGTACTTCTAGGGTAGGTGTAGGGTATTATGTAGTCGGCACCGCCCGACATTTGTCTTTCCTTAGTGTTTTTTTTTTGGCAATTTTGACCGAGACCTTTTTCGTATTTCGCAATTTACGCAGGCATTTGTGTTTTGATTTTAATATTTAAGAAAGATTTGGATTAGTGAATTTACAATGACTTTGCCGCAAAAAGTGTCCACCTCTGATTATTCAGTTAAAAGTTATAGAGTTTTTATACCCACCACCATAGGATGGGGGTATACTAATCTGGTCAATCCGTTTGTAACACCTGTGAGGTGTGAGCACCACACAGGCTGGAAAATTGTGGTTCGATCTGTGTGGAGTTCATTGCTGTTCATAAGCTGGGAGCTATCGGGCTTGTCCACAGGTTGCGGTTAGTGGAATGCGGACAATCAGCGGTATAGAGCGGAAAGTCTCAGTGAGAGGCCGGGCGGCACCGGCTCTTGCACAAATACCGAATGTCTATGATGCTCGATAGGACAAGGAGGGTTATTGGCGCCTTCAAATAATCATTGGCCATCCTGTTTCCGCGGCGATCGACCCTCTGGACCGCAACGAGCTTGCTCACTTACAGGAGCTTTACGAGGCTCATAACCTCCACATGAAAATGTGGCTACAACAAAAACAACGCTAACCGCTTTGAAATCTTGCACAGATACTTCTTACTGATGTAGGTCGTTGGGGATTGCAAATGGTCATATCGGTTCAGATTTGGATATAGCCCCCATATAAACCGATCCCCCGATTTAACTTCTTGAGCCCCTAAGAGCCTCATTTTCCATTCGATTTAGCTTAAATTTGGAACAAATATTTGCGTTATGTCTTCCAGCGTTATGTTTCCCATCCAAGTACGATCCGAATCGGTCCATAAACAGATATAGCCCCCATTTTAAACCGAACCCCGGTATTGTCTTCTTAAGCACCTAGAAGCCTCAATTTTCATCCGATTTCACTGAAATTTGGAACAGAGACTTGTATTATGACTTCCAACATCCATGCCAAGTACGATCCTAGTCGTTCTATAAACTAATATAGCCCCATATAAACCGACCCCGGATTTGTCTTCTTGAGCCCCTAAGAGCCTCAATTTCCATTCGATTTAGCTTAAATTTGGAACAAATATTTGCGTTATGTCTTCCAGCATCCTTGCCAAGTATGATCCGAATCGGTATATAGCCCCCATTTTAAACCGATCCCCGGTATTGACTTCTTGAGCACCTAGAAGCCTCAATTTTCATCCGATTTCACTGAAATTTGGAACAAAGACTTGTGTTATGACTTCCAACATCCATGCCAAGTATGATACGAATAATGTTGTATTTGAATCGTATTTATTGCAAAAATGCCTCTATGATACAAATACCTCATTAACCACGCACGACAACCCTGTCTATTAGCTGTACTTTTCCTAATGCATGTGTTTTCGTGTAATGACGATTTTTTGTCTGCGACAATTACACTACTTCCATGTTGCACATGATTCAGTGCATCTCTTGGAAGTTGTATTGATGGCTTCGAACGCTAGACAACGGCAAAGGCTCTCGCTGTTGATACGTGTGCCCAGGTTCGAATCCAGGCAATACTCCGCCGATAGTTTTTTATTTTTTCAATAAGTGGGTGCCACATGCCACAGAGCACGCGTAACAATGGACTTATTGAGGGGCGACATCGCCGCCTAGGTCGTGCATTTAACGCCTTTAGAATATTTTTTGTGGGGCTATGTAAAAGCTCAAAGTTATACAGACAAGCCCGCTTCAACTGACGCATTGGAAGACAACATTGAAGCCTTTATTAGTGAGATATTGGACGAAATGTTGGAAGGACAAGCGGATGGACGATTTGCGGCGCAGTCACGGTCAATATTTGCATGAAGTAATCTTCAAACATTAAATTTTATGGACCGTACTATCGATTCAAATAAAGATTTCATGCATTTCTGAAATTTATGTTTTTCTTTCTTTGAAAAACTTCTATAGCTCTAAAAAAAACTTCTATATAATATATCTTACTTTGTAATTGTAGTTGAGGTTTTTTTTTAATATTAAAAAAAAATAATAATTAAGATTTTTATATTAATCGTATTTAGCTTTTATTCTGGGTTTTTTTATATATATTTCCGTAAGGAATCTCTTTTTGGATCCTTATCAGCTAAAACAGATGCCTTATCCAAAGACCACACAATTCATGTTGATGTTTTCCCAAGACTCTTATCTTTTCTTTTATACTAAGTCTTGTTTATGCTTTAACCACAACAACCAATTAGATCAGTCAAAGAGTCGCCCAATGATCATTATCGTTTAATAAAACAATCTTGAATTATAATTTCGCAATGATGATATGCACACATGTCTGTCGATGTATGTATAAGGTTCACTTTTATTTACTACTGTCTCTTTTGATACCCTATACCACAAAAGGGTATAATAGAATTGTAATTTTGTAAATAACATTCAAAATTTGTGTTAAAATTTGAGATTTATATTATACTAACTGGTAAGGTATTTATATACATATTTAACTCTCAAATAACTTTAATAAGAATCCCATATTGTTCCGTTTGGTATACATGTCCATTGGGGCATAATTTTAGGGTGCTTCCCGGGAATTAACCCAAATTTTTATATAATATGCGTAGTCTACTCTCAAATACCTTTTGTTGAAAACCCATCTTGTTCCGCACGGTGTACATCAGAGAACTGCATGAGACCCAGAATTTGGCAATCAATAGCCACTTTGGCCAAAGCAATTGTCTGTATCGCATGCCACATAAAAAAAATATTAGCTAGAAACACACGCACAACCACATTAAGTGGATGTGATTGTCAATTTGGTCGACGGACTTAATTATTGACGATTAGTCCAAATCGGGCGATACATATATATGGGAGCTATATCCAAATCTGGACCGATTTCTATGAAGTTCACTAGTAATGACGGGAGTAATAGGGATTATCCTATTACTCCCGTCATTACTAGTGAACTTCATTCATGCAAAATTTCGTGAGAATCGGTTAAGAAATGTCCAAATTATCGACGTATTAGACCAAATCGGGCGAAACACATTCCTTTGTAGGGTAAAAAGGTCACGAAATAAGGAATATTTTGAGACATAATTGCAAAAAATTTAAGAGGCGAACATAAAAGGTTAAAAATTAATTTTTTTTTTAATTTTGTGATACATAGTTTAAAAATTTAGGAAACTCTGCACAAAAAACTCTTTAGGCGTTTTTAAATCCATTTATTTGTTTTTAAGTTATAGCGGTTTGAACATTTTTCTGCTTAAATCCTGAAAAGTGGCAACCCTGCATGACACGGACCTAAATTCATACTCTTTCATTTAGTTTTTAAATGTACTAAAACATATATAGCACTTTTTAAAGCTGTTTTTTTTGGGAGAATAATAATAGATAGAAGATAGACTTTAGCCATTATTAAAATTTTTTAAACAAATTTGGTAGAAATTTGACGCAATTTATTTCAAATTTGATTTTCATAAAATTCGGCTTATTTTTAAATTTTTTCAAAATTCTTATAAATTTAATTTTTGTAAGGCTAACTACAAGCCGACTTGACCCAATCTAGTCTTTCTTCACATGTGTTTATATTCTTCTCTACTTGTGTACAATGGAGCATAAAACAAGCAGATCAACAACTGGTCTTTGGACTGGGAGAGATTTCACTCGCTTCAGTTGCAAACAAACAGCCCACGAAATGGCAAGCGCGTATCGAACAGACACGGAAGTAGTAAAACCAGCAACTGGTCCTGCACCCCCACTATCAACAATGTCGAAAGTTGAAACAACAAAAATCCGAAAACGTGAAGTGGTCTCAGAACTTCGTGAACACATTTTAATTGTGACTATCAATAGACCCCAAAGCAGAAATGCTCTAAATCGAAATGCCATCTACGATCTTATAGCAGCATTTGCCGATGCAACCTATAACAAAGACATCAAAGTGGTTGTGCTCACTGGGTGTGGTGACATATTCAGTGCAGGCAATGACCTCAAGCAAATACAGGATTATCCAAGTCCCGAGGATTATTTTTATGGGGCAAATTACATATTAAAATCCTTGATTAAATCAGTGCTGGTTTGTCCCAAGCTTACAGTGTGCTTGGTCAATGGACCCTGCATTGGTATAGGCTTCACATTGGCAGCTCTATGTGACTTGGTCTATTGCAGCCGTGCGGCTTATTTCCATACACCCTTCTCCCAGCTGGGACTATGTGCTGAAGCCTGTTCGTCCTATACTTTTCCCCAGCTCTTTGGCACATCCTGGGCCAGCAAGCTATTGATGTTGGGTGAAAAACTCACTGCCGAGCAGGCCCATCAATTTGGCTTTGTCGTCGAGCTCTATGATAGCCAACAAGAAGTACAAGAGAAATTTTGGCCTAAAATGCATGAATATACTCGACTACCATATGAATCGTTGCATGCGACAAAGCAGTTGATGCGTTTGCATAGACAACCGCAGCTATTGAAGGCATTGGATGAGGAACTAAAGCAAATTGCCAAGTTGCGTCAGGGACCGGTTTACCGCAGAGCCATCGAAGAGTTTTCCAAAAAGTCTAAGAGTATTAATAAGAGCAAACTTTAATTAGAAATTTTTAATTAATCCTAATAGAAGTTTTTTAAAGCAAAACTCACAGCGATTACTTTTCTTCTAAATTGTGATGGGTAAGTGTGATAAGGCCTAAAATAGAATTTTTATTGCTTCAGATAAACAAGAGAGAAAGTGCAAATATAATTTTGACAAATTTTGGGGTAACAATAAAATTAAGATACATTTTTCTATGGAAATAAAGTTTTGTTAAAGTTTATTTTCATAGAAATAAAATTTTAACAAAATTTTCTATAGAAATAAAATTTTGACAAAATTTTCTATAGAAATAAAATTTTGACAAAATTTTCTATAGAAATAAAATTTTGACAAAATTTTCTATAGAAATAAAATTTTGACAAAATTTTCTATAGAAATAAAATTTTGACAAAATTTTCTATAGAAATAAAATTTTGACAAAATTTTCTATAGAAATAAAATTTTGACAAAATTTTCTATAGAAATAAAATTTTGACAAAATTTTCTATAGAAATAAAATTTTGACAAAATTTTCTATAGAAATAAAATTTTGACAAAATTTTCTATAGAAATAAAATTTTGACAAAATTTTCTATAGAAATAAAATTTTGACAAAATTTTCTATAGAAATAAAATTTTGACAAAATTTTCTATAGAAATAAAATTTTGACAAAATTTTCTATAGAAATAAAATTTTGACAAAATTTTCTATAGAAATAAAATTTTGACAAAATTTTCTATACAAATAAAATTTTGACAAAATTTTCTATAGAAATAAAATTTTGACAAAATTTTCTATAGAAATAAAATTTTGACAAAATTTTCTATAGAAATAAAAGTTTTGACAAAATTTTCTATAGAAATAAAATTTTGGCAAAATTTTCTATAGAAATAAAATTTTGAAAAAATTTTCTAAAGAAATAAAATTTTGACAAAATTTTCTATAGAAATAAAATTTTGACAAAATTTTCTATAGAAATAAAATTTTGACAAAATTTTCTATAGAAATAAAATTTTAACAAAATTTTCTATAGAAATAAAATTTTGACAAAATTTTCTATACAAATAAAATTTTGAAAAAATTTTCTATAGAAATAAAATTTTGACAAAATTTTCTATAGAAATAAAATTTTGACAAAATTTTCTATAGAAATAAAATTTTGACAAAATTTTCTATAGAAATAAAATTTTGACAAAATTTTCTATAGAAATAAAATTTTGACAAAATTTTCTATAGAAATAAAATTTTGACAAAATTTTCTATAGAAATAAAATTTTGACAAAATTTTCTATAGAAATAAAATTTTGACAAAATTTTCTATAGAAATAAAATTTTGACAAAATTTTCTATACAAATAAAATTTTAAAAAAAATTTCTATAGAAATAAAATTTTGACAAAATTTTCTATAGAAATAAAATTTTGACAAAATTTTCTATACAAATAAAATTTTGACAAAATTTTCTATACAAATAAAATTTTGACAAAATTTTCTATAGAAATAAAATTTTGACAAAATTTTCTATACAAATAAAATTTTGAAAAAATTTTCTATAGAAATAAAATTTTGACAAAATTTTCTATAGAAATAAAATTTTGACAAAATTTTCTATAGAAATAAAATTTTGACAAAATTTTCTATAGAAATAAAATTTTGACAAAATTTTCTATAGAAATAAAATTTTGACAAAATTTTCTATAGAAATAAAATTTTGACAAAATTTTCTATACAAATAAAATTTTGACAAAATTTTCTATACAAATAAAATTTTAAAAAAAATTTCTATAGAAATAAAATTTTGACAAAATTTTCTATAGAAATAAAATTTTGACAAAATTTTCTATAGAAATAAAATTTTGACAAAATTTTCTATAGAAATAAAATTTTGACAAAATTTTCTATAGAAATAAAATTTTGAAAAAATTTTCTAAAGAAATAAAATTTTGACAAAATTTTCTATAGAAATAAAATTTTGGCAAAATTTTCTATAGAAATAAAATTTTAACAAAATTTTCTATAGAAATAAAATTTTGACAATATTTTCTATAGAAATAAAATTTTGACAAAATTTTCTATAGAAATAAAATTCTGACAAAATTTTTTATAGAATTAAAAGTTTTGACAAAATTTTCTATAGAAATAAAATTTTGACAAAATTTTCTATAGAAATAAAATTTTGACAAAATTTTCTATAGAAATAAAAATTTGGCAAAATTTTCTATAGAAATAAAATTTAGACAAAATTTTCTATAGAAATAAAATTTTGACAAAATTTTCTATAGAAATAAAATTTTGACAAAATTTTCTATAGAAATAAAATTTTGACAAAATTTTCTATAGAAATAAAATTTTGACAAAATTTTCTATAGAAATAAAATTTTGACAAAATTTTCTATAGAAATAAAATTTTGACAAAATTTTCTATAGAAATAAAATTTTGACAAAATTTTCTATAGAAATAAAATTTTGACAAAATTTTCTATAGAAATAAAATTTTGACGAATTTTTCTAAAGAAATAAAATTTTGACAAAATTTTCTATAGAATTAAAATTTTGACAAAATTTTCTATAGAAATAAAATTTTGACAAAATTTTCTATAGAAATAATCAACAACATTTTTTATATAATAAAATTTTCTATAGAAATAAAATTTTGACAAAATTTGCTAAGGACTAAAATTTTTAAGCTTTCCAAAAGAAAAAAATGTTAACACAAAATTTCAATATAAAAGTATAATGATTTTCCAAATTGTTAAAATTTTGTTTCTTTACGATGATAGACAATTCCCAAATAAATAATAATAACATCAAGATGTGACTTTATAATTTTTTTGTTTTTATTTATTTAATTGAACTTTTTATTATTTATTATTATTATCATATATATGTATAATTTTCTCTTCATTATTTTATTTGGTTTCGTTTGTAAACGTACTTTTAAATTTTCTTTGAAATTTATATAATTTTTCTTTATATATAGATGTACGTATGTAAGATTTAAATGTTTAGGAATTTAGTTTATATGTATATATTTATTTGTATAGTTCTTTTATTTTATTTTGGATTTTTTTTATCAAAAAACTAACAAGTTAATTTAAAATGAAAATGAAACAAACTATTATGTATATGATTATTTATTTATTCCATTTTTATTAATAAACGATTTTTAATTACACTGTGCTACAACAAATAAGAATATTATTCGTGTGGCGGTAGATATCTCGCATGCCATTAGATGAAATTATGACTCAATTTTCATGGTGATCCAATTTTAACTTTTTTCTTTTTTATATAAAAATCGAATTTTTTTAAGGAAAAAATTAACGAAGTAATCTAGAAAAAAGAATTTGTTCGAGGTACCAGAAGTCAGAATATAGATCTCGATAGATCACCTAGGAAAGTAAGTGGATAAAAATCGAATTTCAGTATTTTTGCATCTTATGAAGTCCATGAAGTTGAAGTTCTCAACTCCCTCAAATACGGAATTGACAGCTCAATCTTTCTTGTTGGAAATGCGTAACCTGAAACCCCGTTTGTATATTGGTCTCGTCGGCAGGTATTTTTAAAAGCTTTTCTAGCATTCCTCGAACATCCACCATTACTCTTCCGTCGCCAGAGTCTCCTCACTTCAAGATTAATCTTGCTGGCACACTTATAAAAGAAACTACAATAGATTTATTTATGGGTCGATTATGGATGGCAACCTTAATTTAATTGCGTTGTCAGTTGGCAAATTTGCATTACGGATGGCAACTTTCAACTGAAGTTGCCAACGTCAGTTGCTAAAAATGGGATTTTTCGCCAACCACTTTTTTGTAGTTGCTCTGTTGTTTTTATTGTAAATAAGTAGTGCAATTAAAAGGAAATTAAATTTGTTTGTGTTCAAATTGTTTATTTGTTTGTTTACTACAAATGTGTTGGTGTTGCCTTCATCATGGCAAAGAAAAGATGTAAAACGGCCGGGCCGAACTTTGGATACCCATCACCTCGGGTATATATGTTAACCATCTTTCGTCAAAATCCGATGAAAAATTCATACCTTATGACCAAATACTAATAAGTACAAGTCATTGTTCAATTGTGCAAAAAAAATATTGGTCTTTTTAGTAGCTATATCCAAAAATAAACCGATATGAACCATATACGACACGGATGTCGAAAAACCTAACATAAGTCACTGTGTCAAATTTCAGTGAAATCGTATTATAAATTCGCCTTTTATGGGGCCAAAACTTTAAAACGAGAAATCGGTCTATATGGCATCTATATCCAAATCGGGACCGATTTAGACAAAGTTGCAGAAAAATGTCGAAGAGCCTAACACAAAATTCAGCGAAATCGGACAATAATGCGCCTTTAATGGGCACAAGACCTTAAATCGAGAAATCGGTCTATATGGCTATATCCAAATCTGAACCGATCTGAGCCAAATTGAAGAAGAATGTCGAAGGGCCAAACACAACTCACTGTCCAAAATTTCAGCAAAATCGGATATTAAATGTAGCTTTCATGGGCCTAAAACCCCAAATCGGCGGATCGGTCTATATGGCAGCTATATCCAAATCTATAGCGATCTGGACCAAATTAAAGAAAAATGTCGAAGGGCCTAACATAACTCACTGTCCCAAAATTCAGCGAAATCGGACAATAAATGCGCCTTTATGGGAGCAAGACCTTAAATCGAGAGATCGGTCTATATGGCAGATATATCCAAATCTGAACCGATCTGAGCCAAATTGAAGAAGGATGTCGAAGGGCCTAACACAGCTCACTGTCCCAAATTTCAGCAAAATCGGATAATAAATGTGGCTTTTATGGGTCTAAGACCCTAAATCGGCGGATCGGGCCCTTTTAGGGGCCCAAAACCTTAAATCGAGAGATCGGTCTATATGGCATATATATTCAAATCTGAACCGATCTGAGCCAAATTGAAGAAGGATGTCGAAGGGCCTTACACAACTCACTATCCCAAATTTCAGCAAAATCGGATAATAAATGTGGCTTTCATGGGCCTAAGACCCTAAATCGGCGGATCGGTCTATATGGAGGCTATATCAAGATGTAGTCCGATATAGACCATCTTCGAACTTAACCTGCTTATGGACAAGAAAAGAAATCTTGCACAGATTCTTTTCTTGTCCATAAGCAGCTCCATATCTCTATTTTTAAAGACTGTAGCGTGATTTCAACAGACAGACGGACGGACATGGCTAGATCGTCTTAGATTCAGCCAAATCGGATAAAAATTGCGCCCTGTAGTGGCTCAAGAAGTCAAGATCCAAGATCGTTGTATATGGCAGCTATATCAAAACATGGACCGATATGGCCCATTTACAATCCCAACCGACCTACACCTATAAGAACTATTTGTGCAAAATTCAAGCGGCTAGCTTTACTCTTTCGAAAGTTAGCGTGCTTTTGACAGACAGACGGACGGACATGGATCGAAATAGACTGTCATGACGATCAAGGTCTGAAACGAATATTTCAAGGGGTTACAAACAGAATGACGAAATTAGTATACCCCCATCCTATGGTAGAGGGTATAAAAAGGGGAATCCCAGAATTTAACATCAAATAGAAGGAGCGTTATTGACGTACGGATAATAGAGGTAAAGCACAGTTAATAGAGGTTCAAAATCAAAAGCACATCACAACAGGTGTAACCGGTTAATAAAAGTCCGGATAATAGAGGTTCAACTGTATTTGTTAACACAGAATTTAGCATCAAACAATCTAGTGTGTGTAGTGCACGGTTAATAGAGGGAGCATTATTGACGTACGGATAACAGGGGGAAAAGCACAGTTAATAAAGATTCAAAATCAAAAGCACATCACAACAGGGGCAACCGGTAAATAAAGGCCCGGATAATCTAGGTTCAATTGTATTTGTTAACACATTTTCTTGCTGCGGCCAAAACACTATTACCGGCATCAATTGACAAAAGTTGTCAGACATAATACAAATTTTTATTTTGGTTGCGTTGTCAGACAACCACTCAATTGAACGTTGGTTGCTATCCACAATCGACCCATTAAACTTTTTTTGGGTCCAATAGGTCAAAGTCAATGGATGTTTTCTATAAAATTCGAATTTCAATAGATTTTTTCAACTTATGGGCATCCATGAAGATTGAGTTTTAGTCTTACCCAAACATTGTAACCATTCACCGTCGTTGGTTATGAGAGATCCTATTGTAAATAAGACTCAGTACCAGGTAGCCTGAGATCTATTGAATGAAATATAAAACCATTGCCATTCACCGTCGTTGGTTTTGAGAGATCCTATTGTGAATAAGCCTTAGTACCAGGTAGCCTGAGAGCTATTGAATGAAATATAAAACCATTGCGGCATGTTTTCCGGTAATATTTCGAGTTTCCACAGCTTAAGACTAATTTTGGCGGCACAGATTGAAAAGGGACCTATTGAGGCCCAGTTAGGAAAATATGTGGACATTTTTTAAAATATAGAATTTTAGTAATTTTTTATCTTGAAACCGACTTTGAAGATTGTGTTTTAATCGTTTTCAAACATTGACCAACAATTGTCCTTGTTGGGAATGCGTAACCTAGGATCCTAATGTAAATTTGCCTCGGTGTCTAAGACCTTCTAACAAATTCTCTTAGTATCTAAATGAACCATTGCCTTAAATCCGTTTAGTTGAGACCTTTGTAGGCCACTTAAGAAAGTAAGTGGCATTTTCTATAAAAATCGAATTTCAGAACGTATTTTTACAAAACGCTGTACTACGATGACTTTTTTCCTATTTAACTTTTTTTTTTTTTTCAAATGTTCTTTGTTGTTGCAGCAGCAGTGTAAAAATTTCTTTAAAATCCAATCATTTAACTTGTCTTTTGATTAACTGGGAGGAAGTTTAATTTATTTTTATATTTATTTGTTCTTTGTTGCTTTTAAAATGTTTGTTTATTTAGTTATTGATATTAACATGGTTTATTTAAGTTTCAAATTGTTTTGGTTTTTTGATTAATTTTTGTTTTTTAAAAATGTTTTTCTTGTTTTTTGTTTTTACTTTTGAATTCATAACTTTTTGTTTTTGTTCATAAATTTTTTGATAAAAATTTGTTTATGTAAATCTTTATAACAATGATATAACTCGAGTTGTTTTGCTTTTATTGTTTAAATACATTAATGTATATATGTATGTATATATATATATATCTATATAATTGTTTTATAACAATGTGAAAAATGTATTTTATTTTTTTTAAATATATATTTGTAATTTTCTTATTGTTTTTTGGTTTATTTTTTATATTTTTATTTAGTATTCAATATTTGTGTGTGCTCAATGTTAACATGTGTGGCTTTTTGTTTTATTTTTTTTTTTTAATAAATACTTCACAAATCTTTGTGTTTAATGTTTTGCAACGCTTATTGTTTTTCATTTCACTTTTGTTTTAATTTCTTTTTTATTTTTCAAGAATATTTTTATAAAACATTTCAGCTAGTTTTGGTTTAAGGTTTATTAATGTTAAAGGGGGGAGGAGTTTCAAAAGCTAAGTACTGGTTAGTGAGTGTGAGAGAATATTCAAGTTATAGTTTTTTTGTTATTACTAATTATAAATAAAAAAGTATTAGAAAGGAACTCGAGGAATCTAAATTGTTTTTCTTTTTGTTTGTTTATAGGAATTTATTTTTATGTGAACAAAGAAACCGTTGGTAGTTGAAAAAAATAAAAATTTTGAAAAAATTCCAAACAAAAATTCTAACTCACAAAATCTTTGAGAGAGAGCAAGAGAGTTACTTTGGGTTTTCCATTATTAAGAAAAAAGTTTAGAAGAGGAAGCACTACTTCAGCTTTTATATTCATTTCAAATTTTTTGTTTAGCTTAATATTTGGTTTTTTTTTTCTTTTCAATATATTAAGATGTAGGATTTTTCAAAAAATTAACATTTTCTTAGTATTGATTTTATTTTAAAAAGGTTTATATGTTTATTTTGTAATTTGTTTCTGTTATTTATTTTTGTTTTCTCTTAGGCATAATAATGTTAACATGTTTTCTTTTGTAATTATTGCACTATTTATTTCATTATTTCACAAAAAAAGAAAAATATGTAAAAAAATCTAAAAAATAAAGAAAATATATATAAAAGAGTAAAAAATATAAAAAAATAAAAAAAAATACTACGAAAACGCACATGAAGATCAATAGAGGGAAGTTATACCTACAACTAAATTCAATAAAAAAATTAATCTTAATTTGATAGGGTTAAGAGGCAGTTTAGGAAAAATGCAATTTTTTATGTACACCAAAAAATCCCCAGCAGCAAACCCAAAGCAAACGTAAGGTAGAAGTTAAAGATAACATTTTTTATAACAATACAAAAATTTAATTTTTATGGAAAAATTCCAAAATTCAATTTGTATAGAAAATTTTGTCAAAATTTCATTTCTAAGGAAAAAAAATTCAAAAATTCTTTGCTATAGGAAATTTTGTCGAAATTTCTTTACTATAGAAAATTTTGTTAAAAGTTCTTAGCTGTAGAAATTTTTTTTAATACTTTATTTTGTTAAAATTTTTTGTCCATAGAATATTTCGTCAAAAATTAAGTTTTGTAATTTGTAAGTTTTGAAATTTTGTCAAAATTTAATTTTTGTTAGAAATTTTCTCAACATTTCATTTTTATAGAAAATGTTGTCAAAAATTTTATTTTTATAGGAAGTTTTTTTCAAAATTTCATACTTATAAGAAAATTTTTAAAAATTTCATATTTATAGGAAAATTTGTTAAATTTCATTTTTATAGGAAATTTTGTGAAAATGTCTTTTTCTATATTTTTGTCTAATCATTTCTAGAGATGGGTTTCTACCGGGAAATACCTCAACGCTTGGGTATTTACTCAATAAATACCTTTTTTGGATATTTATTTGGGCTTTTATAATTTTGCAGATATCTTGGGTATAAAACCATTTTCCAAACAATTGTTGATGATTTCGTATTCGTTGTTTATAAAGCTGATCTTCTGATCTAATAAAATCGGATTTTAGTTATATAAAGCAGCTATATAGATCGATCTCTAGTTGAAGCAAGAAATTGGTCATTTTTCTTCCGATTTCGATAAAATTGGCACAGAAATTGAGTTCTGGTAGACCCCTAACCAGTTCTGTGAAGTGTGGCTCAGATCGGACTATATGTGGATATAGCTGCCCAATAGACGGACCTCCCGTTCTCTCGATATAGGGTATTGAGGCCATAAAAGATCCATTTATTACCCGAATTCGATGAATTTATTACACACTGAATTCGACAGTGTGTTCTGATAGACCCCTACCCATTCCTGGTAAATCTGGTCTAGATCGGACCATATTTGAATATAGATGCCATATAAACCGATCTCCCGATATAGAGTATCGATTTGGATGATATTTGAAAAAGTGCGTTTTGATATACATCTACACCAGTTTGTTGAATATCGTCCAGATCGGACCATAGTTGGATAGAACTGCCATATAGACCGATCTCCCGATATAGAGTATTGCGATCATAAAAGGAGCATTTTTCATACGATTTTGATGAAATTTGAAGCAGTGCGTTTTGTACCCCTCTAAACCTTTTTCTTGAATATCGTCCAGATTGGGCCATATAGCGAATGTAGGCCAGATACTCTACACAATACTCTATATCGGAAAATCGGTCTATATGGCAGCTATATCCAAATATGGTCCGGATGCTATTCAACAAACACGTGTAGAGGTCCATCAAAACGCACTGCTTCAAATTTCTTCCAAATCGAATGAAAAATGCTCCTTTTATTGGCTCAATACTCTATAACGGGAGATCGGCCTATATGGCAGCTATATCCAAATATGGTCCGATCTGGACGATATTCAACAAAAAAGTTTAGAGGGTACCAGAACTCGCTGTGTGTGTTCATCAAAATAGGACGAAAAATGCTCTTTTTATAGACTCATTACACTATATCGGGAGATCGGTATATATGGCAACTATATCTGGACCAGATTTGCCAGGAATAGGTAGGGGTATACCAGATCACGCTGTGCCAAATTTCATCAAATTCGGGTAATAAATGTATCTTTTATGGCCTCAATAGCCTATATCGGGAGAACAGTAGGTCGGTCTATAGGGCAGCTACATCCATATATAGTTCCACCTCAACCACACTTCACAGAACTGGGTAGGGGTCTACCAGAACTCTCTGTGCCAAATTTCATCGAAATCGGATGAAAAATTACCAATTTATTGCCTCAAGACTTTAAGTCTGCAAATCGGTCTATATAGCTGCTATATATATTACTAAAATCTGATTTCATGAGATCAGAAGATCAGGTTTATATACAAAGAATACGAATTTATCAAAAATTGTTTGGAAATGCTTTTATACCCAAGATATCTGCAAAATTATAAATACCCAGATTTTGGATATAAATGGGTGAATACGCGGGTATTTACCCAATTTATCGTCTTCACTCCAATTCGCCCATCTCTAATCATTTGTCTATCATTTCTATGAGAAATTTTGCCTTAATTTAACTTTTTTATAAAAGATTTTGTCAAAATTTCCGTTTTATAGGAAATTTTGTACAAATTTCATTTCAGTAGGAAAATTTGTCAAAATTTCTTGTTTGAAGGAAATTTTGCCAACATTCCATTCCTATATAAAATTTTGTAACAATTTCTTTAGATTGAAAAGAGGGTGCAGACATTAATCCGCCCCATGCCACTATGGACATACACCTAAGCCAGTATCGGCTTGTTGTGCGCTCTAAAAACTATAAACTAACCTCTAAAAAGGAAATGTTAAGTTAGGAATTCCGTGCTACTTAGAAAATCCTTTATTGTTTTCAATACCACTCCCCTAAGTTGGTTCATGTCTGATATTGTGTCTCCACCTAAGTACCAGTATCTGTTGTGGAAGATCATGTTAGACGGATGGAACAATTTCTTTACTATAGGAAATTTTGTCAACATTCCTATGCTACATGAAATTTTCTCTACTTTTCTTTGCTATGGGAAATTTTGTCAACATTTTTTTAACTGTAGGAAATTATTTCAAAATTTAATTTTTTTATAGGAAATTTTGTGAAAATATCATTTTATAGAAAAATTTTTTAAAAAGTTCTTCTGTCAAAATTTCTTTTCCATGAGAAATGTTGACTAAATTTCATTTTTAAAGAAAATGTTAATTTTATTTTTTTTTGAAAATTTTGTCAAAATTTAATTTTTTTAGGAGATTTTGTCAAAATTTTATTTTCACAGAATTTATATCGCACAGAAATTGAATTTTGCTAATAATTATTTTGTTAAAATTCCGTTTCTGTGAGAAATTCTGTAAAAATTTCCTTTGAGAGAAATTTCTTCATAAATTCATTGCTGTGGAAAATTATGTCAAATTTTCATTTTTATAGTAATGCTTTAAAAAATGTCCTTCTTTAGGATATTTTTGATTTTATTTTGACAGATTGTGGCCTTTTTTAAGTCTGCTTTTGCTTCAGGGCTTATTGCGGGTAGAGTGCATATTTTTGTTTTTTTTTTTGTTTTTAATTTCCCCTAAACTGCATCTTTTTATTTAACTAGGCCTTTACAGGACAAATTGTTGGAAAATTCCAATGCCTAAGGCAAGATAATAAAGCCAAATAGTTTCACTAAAATCTAAATTTAAACAATTATAAAGAAGTTTGTGTTTTAAAAACAACGAGGTATTCAATGATATCTAATTCAACACTACAAACTAAATGTCACATAAAATATACGAAGAGACAGCTACTATAGCAGGAAAAAATGATTAAATTCAGATTAAATTCATATATTTAAGAGAAATAGACAGAGAGAGAAGTTCCTTTAAACTGTTGTTTAACAATTGTACAATAAACCAATTTCATTTATTGGCATCCCTAAACAAGAGAGCAAAGAGAGTTTTTGAGAAAAAAGGAAAAGCAGGCAAAGAGCATAAAAAAACAGAGGAATTTAATTCCTTTCAAAATTAATTAAATTATTTTTCTTCAAAGCAAGCAACTCTGCCGAAAAAATTTTAAAAATCAAATTTACAGCAAAAATAAAGTAAGTAAAGATACAGTTATTGGAAGCTAAGACTGCCGAAGCCCTATATATATGTGCATTTAGCCATAGTTTCCTTTACGGGAAAGAGAATATGGATTTTTAGAAAATGCAAACGACGCAAACAGCGAAACATAGAGAGAAGAATTCTGCTTGTGGCATGTTCTTAGATAAAACTCATTTATCTTTTTTTTGTCCAAGAAATGAATACAAATTTTTTTTCATAGAAAACCTTTCAAAATATGTTGGGGTTTATTTATTGATTCGAAATTTGAGGACAAGGGACGGTAAAATACTGGCAACCTTGAGGGGTTTGTCCTCATACGGGTTAAATTTTGTGTGGGGTATGGCCAGATGTATGAGCGTTCTTTATACTTGGCTACATATAAATGGATCTATATACCCGTCTGACTAGTTACCCATAGAAAATGCTCGAGTTTAAAGCTAAGATCAGTTCGTACAACAGATATTTTGGCAACATTGGTTAGTATGGGTTAACACTACCAATATCTGGCAAAAATACTATATAGTTATCTCCTTATTAATCCTGTCTAATTTGTAAAGCCTTTAGTCATGTAAAAACAGTCTGATGATATATAATCATAACATAACATCTTGCCTCTTGCAGCCATCTTCTTCGTAGAAATCAAAATTAAAAAAAAAAAATTAAATTAACAAAAAATATCACTATATAAAAAATACAAAAAATTCTAAGTTGTTTCAAAGTAATTACTAAATTAACTACATAAAATCGTTCTTTACTTTATATACTTTGTGTTTTCAGTTGTTTTTTAGTTTTCGATTTGTGGTTTATCCTGTAAAAATTCAACTATTCATCATTATCATTATAATAATGATCATCATTATTCGTTTATATCTCGGCAGTCGAGCTTCTGCTGGCTGCTGCTCTTTCTTCAATTACATACCTAGTGTAGCACATATGTACATATATCTAATCCACATAATCCCTTATAATTAGTTCACGTTTGGCATATATAATACCCGAGTTTGAGGTTGCTGATGCGCTTGTTGTTGTTGTCGTATTGATCGTCGTTGGACCTATCATGGCCGCTAGATTAGAATTGGGTGAGAAAAGTTGCACATTGGCATAAGTGGTATTGAGAGAGTTTAGAGTTAGTTCACATTCATCATCATCACTTTGGGTGTTAAGTAAAAGTGCATTGTTGCTGCTGCGGTTGTTGTTGTTGTTGTTGTTATTGCTGTTAATGTTATTGTTGTTATTATTTAGATTTTTATGCTGTCGCGTTTGTTGTTTATTGCGCAAATTGTTTAATTCATCTTGTAAGAGTTGATTGCTCAGACGTAAATTTTCATTTTCCGTAAGGCACTCGCGGAGGCTGTAAAGGGCAACAAATCAAAATAATTAATAGAAATTAAAAAAATTAACCAGATTTAAATTGCCAATGACACACAACTTCACCCCGAATATGAAACAGGTGTAATAGACTAACTTTAGCTAACCTTTTTTATATTTACACATACCTAATAAACTTTTATAAACAAAGTACATACCTACATATGATAGTTCTGTTACTATAAAAATGATAAGTCTTAATAACAGCTTTTTTCCATCCCATCCATCTATGTGCTCAATATACTTGTAATTAAGTTAATTGCATTTTAGATACATCTGTGTCTACGTCACTCTATATTTATCACATTAGAAATGGTTGGTTTTTAATATTAATAACATAGGAAAAACAAAAATGGTAATTAAAGAAATTCTTTCATTATAGGTAATGCTATTCTGATATTTTTTCATGCAAAACTACAAGTTATGAACTAGAAGCTGATACATTAACGAGACACCTTTTTGTGGGGCTAAAATTTATCATAAAAATCGAAGCTGGATTGCTTTGTTTTTTCGGACACAATTATTTTTTCAATTCACATTTTCAAGAGAAAGAGAAATAGGGATTGCTTAAAACAGCTGTACAAAAAATACCAATTTCATGTATTGGCATCCCTAAAAAGAGAGCAATGGTAGTTTTCGTAAAAGAGTTTATACAGCTACCGTTAGCGCTGTCACTGACGGATAGAGTTAAGGTGGGTATTAAGTTCGTGTTTCATAGTGAAAATTGTCATTCTTCACGATTTGTGTTTTTAGATAATAGGTTTTGAACCTAAAAAAACTTACTGATTTCATTTATTTCGGCTTTACCTCATTGTTTACAAAACAGTAAAGAAATTGTCCTTTCTTTAAATGCTATTAAGACACCTTTGTTTTGGAGTTTTGTATGTGAAACCTAAAATAAGAACTATAAACCAAAAATAAGAACTATAACCTCCCTGTGCGACTAAAATCGCTCATAAAGTCAAAGTGTGTTTGTTTTGTATAGACTCGAAAACGGCTCAAATGGAAGTTATTTGAGAATAGAATAGAAACTTAAATCACAAAAAAAAAACTTCAGAGGGAAATAAACTTTTTGGCTTAAGTTTTCGGTGCTCTGAAGGCACTGTAGATGATTACAAAGCGGGAACGAGTATTGATCGAACTTTTACGATATACATGGGCAGTCAGATGGCGCTGAGAGCCGAGACGTCGGGTCCTGGGCCATTAAAGAGTAGCGAGGATCCAACGAGCTGGCCAGAAATTGAAAGCAGGTATTGCTACAAAATCAGAAAACTATTTTGCAAAATAGGTCGTCACTCATCTTGGGGAAGAATGATTCCGAACTTCTGACTGGTCATTAAAACCTCAGGACTTTGCGCTGGGCGCAGGAAGAGGTGGTCTTGTGCAACTTTTAGACGAACTCCCCTTTCCTTGCTTGGATTCCCCCAAACAATTAGTCCTCTCGTCATTCTGTAGTTCTGTGGGTACCTCAATTTGCTCATTGGACGATGCTATCACGGGTGAGAATTTCTCCCTGGTCTGCCTGGAATGGGACAATCTCGTGGTTATCTTTTTCCTTCGTCTATCGTTTCTGCTGCTGCTGGTGTATCTGCTTTTCTTGTCCTTCTACAATCTTCAAGAGACAACACAATGGTACTAAATTCTCATAATAAAGCGGCTAGCAACCGAGGTTCTAACAATATCAGTGTTTGTTCAACTGTTACGAAAATTGCAAAGCAAAATCATGTACATTTTAATACAGAAATCTAAATTTGTGTAACAAATTTGGCCGTTGACAACTGAAGTTGGGATACAATCCATAATCGACTTATGAATACAAATGCAAATTTGCCCATGAACATTCCTTTCAGAAATATGAGCAAACTTCTCACATATAAATGATTGTTGTCCGATTCAAGTTTAAGCTCAATTATATTGGACCTCCTTTTAGAAACGAGTCCGAATGGCGTGAGCCGAGTCTTTGGTGAGAAGTTTTTAAATGGCATAGTACCTCACGTCCCCAGCATTAGAAGGGGATAACATCCGCCAATATTTTTACGATGAACTCGAGAGGTTTCTAATCCATGCGTTCAGAGTCAAAGGCGGACATGCTAACCTCTGAGCTACGGTGGCCACCCATAAGTACTCTAACCATAAATCCTATTTATGTTTGTTGACCCTATTGATTTCATGGCAACGAATCGCATCAAGCTCGTCCGCAAGTTCCGCTGCTTGCTTTCGATTTAAAATATTTTTCAAAAATCTAAGTAAAAATTATATCTGCTCACCTTTGAATCTCCTCTTGCATTGATTTTATATATTCACACGCTTTTATTAATATCTGAGATTTTGAATCACTGGGTGGCGTACGGGTTGTTGTAGGTGTTGTTGAGCCTTGTTGTATTAAAAGTCTTGACGTTGGAGACAACGTCGAGGTGGCATTTGTGTTATTTAAACCATCTTTCGTATGTGTGGTGCCAACAACATTATTCATGTCTGAGGGCAACATTTCTTTCAGCTTAAATATCCAGCTATTGATTTTATCACGGCGCCTACACAAAAAAAAAAATATGAATTCATAACAAAATATAAACGTTTAATTTTTAGCTGTACCTTCGTTCCACTTCATTGTGAGTGGCACGACGTTTGTCATCACGTTTTTTATAGGCTTCTAGAATCAAACTTCGTTTGGTTGAGTCCTGTTCCGGTTGTGGTGATAGATCTGTTGTATTCACCACTATTGAGTTTTGGCATAGATTCGAGGCAATTGATTGTTGTTGGGGTTGTGTTTGGGCATGTGTATTGGATGACGTGGCGGAAGAGCTGGTACGCAATATTTGCAAAGAACCTGCAGCTGTGGCCGCAGAGGCAGGTGATATGGGTTCCAGCTTTATGGTATTGCCTGTATTGCCCAGTAGCTTGCCAGGTATAGCAGTGTCAGCCAGCAATTGTTTGGGAGGCTGTTGTTCTACAACTTCCTTTATAACATAAATTTCACAGCCACTAGACAATTGCATAGCTGGTATGGAACTGACCAGAGTGGTTGTGGGAGCTGTTGTCGAGGTAAATGAAGTATTGTTATTGTGATTCAGAAGAGATTTCCCTGATGATTGATTTATTATACGATACTGTGGCACTGTGGTCAGCAACTGGGCTGAGGCTGGCTGCTGCTGTTGTTGTGTGGTATTGCTGGATGGTGTAGTTTGTGTGACCACATTGCTCTCCTGTTTGATTTGTTGCAATACTGAGCTATCAATTATGTACTCCTCTGATTCATCCGAATTATCATCACATATAGACAATAAAATATTGGCGGGAAGCGATGACGATGTACCCGCATTACTTAAAATAAAACTGAGGGCGTGTAAACAAAAATGGGGAGGGGTAATTTATTATTAATTGGGGGAGTGATAAACAAAGCAAATTTTGATGGGTTGTTTACCTTTGTCCCCCTATTGCCAGTGTAGTGGATCCCGATCCAGTTGAAGCAGCTATTCCCTGCAAGCAATCATTGTGCGAGGCTGGCGAGTTTACCATCCTGGCCCGTTTGCGGTTTTGACTATCCATAATAGTAAACATTGGAATTATGTCTTAGAATAGATACGCTTAGTTATCCTTAGCAGAAAAAACAGCCAATAACCACCAGCTCAGAAAGAAAATGGGAGTTGGTGGCCTCTAAAAGAACTCTTGTATATGAAAAACAACAAGCAGCAAGCAAACATTGCTTTATAAATTCAATTCATTTTTTTCTCTATGAAAAATTAAAAAATCAGCAGTAGTAGGTAAGAATTCAGATTATCAACACAGAAACTCTTCTTCTTGTAATTCTAGCTAATACTGATATTCACTCTGGATTATTAGCTTTGTCAGGTGTTTTGACACAAGAATAAGGACCAGAGATGGGAAACGTCAAATTATATTTTGTGCCTTCAAATAACATCCATTCACAGGAATTATCAAATTAAGTGAATGCCCGCCCTTGAATGCTTTGATACAACAGCTGACATAGATCATACTAGTCTAGTTATGTTTTGTAGGATTTAGTTAAGATTTTAAATTGTGGAGGAAATTGGATGTCTTTTTAGCGTTAGGAAATCCGGGAAATGTAGATAGTAATATGCAGAATTCATGGGAAAAAGAAGTGCCGAATTTTGTGGCCAATTGTAAGGCCAGACTACAAAAGATTCTCGAAAGACTTAACTGGACAGAAGAGAGTGTCCTTAAGGTATGAGTTTGTGTTATAAATTTGTAACTTCTAAATAAGAAAATAATCATTTCAGAATTTTAACACAAATTCGGTGGCCTCTGTCTCAGTAGTTCCTAAATCGAGCAAGATATCTTTGTCTCCGAGAAAAGCTACATTCCCGGAAAGTCTGGTTACAGATAATTCTATTGTTCTAGGTATATATGTATGCAATATTGCTGATATAATGGAATATATAAACCTTTTAATTTTGTTTTAGAAACTCCAAATCTACAAAATCTCTTGAATAATGATAGCATTTCAGCTCCCGAAAACTTTAATGAACTACAAGGCAATTTCAATAGGGAACAAAAATTGCAAATATATCAGCATGTTATAGAGAATACCAAAAAATTGGACAACAGCAACGTAGGCGAAGGGTGAGTATTTATAAGTTTCTTAAAGCCTTTAATTTAAAAAATGAAAAATCTCAGGCCTGAAGGTGTTGATTCCTTGGCGGATATTGTTGCTGCCAAGACTCGTGATGCCAAACGCAAGAAGCGCAAGTTTCGCAAAAGCAAACCTACACGCATAGAAGAAGTAAGGGCTTTAGTTCAATTGCAAATGCAGGCATTGGAACAGTTTATTGAGAATCAACATGAGGGACAGAATACTAAAGATTATGAGGATAAGCGAGAAATAAACAGAGGGAAACATACAATCAGGGATACAAATTACATTCATAGTTCAAATTCTCATGGAATGAAAACGGAAGAAAGTACTTATAACTGCAAAAACAACTCAAAAGAGCAAAGCTACAGCTCCTACAGAAGCAGCAGAGATATATCCGAACAAAATTATAACAAAAATATACACCCGAAGGATACTCATTATAAAAAGCCTGAGGACAGACAACACGATTATGGAAAGCGTGAAAGGAAACATCGCAGTCGTAGTCCAGCGCATGACAAATACAAAGAGAAACCTTATAAAGATCATACCAAATACAGAGAAAGCAACCACTATAAAAGGCATAAAAGGGATCACCGCAGTCGAAGTCCTGTGCATGACAAATATCAGAATACCAGATCCTCAAAGGATCACAAAAGATATGGCAGCAAAGCAAGGGAGTATGAAAAAAGGCTCAGCAATAGCCGAGAATCTCGAAAGCACTATGACAGATATGAGAAATCAACCAAAGAACACAAGAGACGGCGAAGCAGAAGTTCTCATTCTAGCGACTATTGTCCCGACAGCAAACGTGATAGACACTATGACCGTCGCAAGAGTAAAAGTCCTGGTTCGAGTAAAAGCAGAGGGCATGAAAAATATGAAAAAAGTAGCAAAGAAAAAATATAGCAAATACTATATTGGAAAATGTTGAAGACTGAATTGCTTAATTGTGAGTTGAAGACTGAATTGCTTATACCAACCTCTGAACTAATGAAAACATTTTTATAGATCAAGCTTATCTTGGGAATTTTGTATCAATTAGTCATTTAAATTGTTATCGTTCCCATAGATATAAGAATTTGCAGACAAATTATAAATGTAGAAATGCAAATCATTTCATTGTCTATGGTATACCCAATAATTTGTTCCAATTTCCAATCAAGGCATAAGACTGCAATAATCAGAAAATCAGTGTACTGTAAATTTTTCGAAAATTGCGTTATGCGTTTAATTTTTTAAATTCATAAGGAAACTTTGGTAAACAATGTTTCCACCATTACATGCATTCAACTTTTTGCTGAGTAACGGAATTTGCATAGGGAACCATTGACGAGTACCGACAATTTGGGGACTTTGTCAATTTCTTAAGCTTCAAGGCAATCAGAATAATTCGAAACCTTATAATACATTTTCTCTTTTTTATTGTAACTCCATGGTCTCGAATCCGCATTTTGCTATATTATTTAACCACATTGAATTGATTTCAAACATCTATACTTTTAATATATCGCCAAAGTTCTACTTGGTGGAAACGCGTGTACGCCTATTCCATGAAAAGTTAACACCATAGTTTTTAACGCGATCAGTTTTGGGTACATCGGGGCGTTCAACAAACCAACGCCAGCCATTCCTTTCGCAATAGGTAATTGCCTCTTCGGGGGAAGTAAAATTGACTTGCATGTTCGACAATGGATCGCCACTGAAAGAGAAAAGCATTTACATAAAAACACAATACATTTAAAATTTAGCAGAAAACTTACGTAGAACTCCAGCCCATCAAGGGATTTTCCCAACGTTCACGGTTATCAAAATCAATTTGCCAAGTATGCAAGTTATTGGTGCCGCTTTGCATGGCGTTCTTTGGTGGCATATAGATGCGAACACGGCGAGTTTTTACTTGTTCCTCTGGCACTCCCGAAATGGGGCTAAGGTCCACTTTGACAGGCACGGTAATGGTGCCTTGCAACTTGTTCTTTTGTTCAATATCCTCGGGTTTGGCTAAAGCAGTATCCACATCTATGACTGGAGTGTCACGCAACGAGGCCATACCACGGCTCAGTACAGGGGACCTTTTAACAAAAAATTGTTGAATTATTTCCTTAAATCACTTACAAATTGTTTTATAATCTTTGAATATTACCATTGCTGGGTATTTTTGGTAGCTTGGACAATTTGCCGCACCAAAAAAGACATTTTTCTAAACAATTTTGCGATTCGAACGATGTTATTACATAAAATTGATCCTACACCAATTTAGTAGATTGTCATAAACATATGGTTAACAACAATTGAAATGACATTTTAAGAGCTGTGTTTAGTTGACACTTATGCTATGTTTACACTAGCAGTTATAACTTGCGTTAAGAACGTTTACATCGTAAATTAAATGATATCGATTTTACTAAATCCAAAAACAAATCGAGACTCTCCACATTGGGTTTGAGGTATTAGAATTTGAAAACACAGAGTTTAGCACATACAGGAAGGAAAATGTCGTTTTTATGAGCAGTGTAAACGTGCTTTTAGAGGCATTTTGGACAACTTAAAACGACATAATTGTCATAAACATGTGGTTAACAACAATGGAAATGACATTTTAAGAGCTGTGTTTAGTTGACACTTATGCTATGTTTACACTAGCAGTTATAACTTGCGTTAAGAACGTTTACATCGTAAATTAAATGATATCGTTTTAACTAAATCCAAAAACAAATCGGGACTCTCCACATTGGGTTTGAGGTATTAGAATTTGAAAACACAGAGTTTAGCACATACAGGAAGGAAAATGTCGTTTTTATGAGCAGTGTAAACGTGCTTTTAGAGGCATTTTGGACAACTTAAACAACTTAAAACGACATAATTTCTGTTGCCAATGTAAACGTAGCTTAAAGATACCCATCTGTTTTGCATTGCTACCTCTCACAGAAGAAGAAGAATTTGTTGTGTTATGCTAGCTATGTTCAATAAGCATAAAAAACCGGTGTCACTTAAAAGCGTCCTTTTCCATAGTATTATTAATTAAAATTCTAACACAATGGACAATGGTGAAGCCACTGTAGTCCTTGATAATGGAGCTTATACTGCCAAATTGGGTTTAGCATCCCACGATGATCCTCAGACAATTTTAAATTGCATCATGAAAGTTAAAGCAGAACGAAGACGAGCCTTTATTGGCAACCAAATTCACGAGTGTAGAGATTCATCCGGCTTGTTTTATATACTTTGCTTCCAAAAAGGTTATCTCTTGAATTGGGATATACAAAAGACGGTGTGGGATCATATCTTTAGTCATGAAGGTTGTGGCATTTCACTTGAAGATCGCAACATTCTGGTCACAGAACCTCAACTCAACTTTCCCACCATTCAGGAGACCATGATGGAGATTCTCTTTGAGGAATATCATTGCAATGGAGTGCATAAGAGCACCACAGCGGAGCTGGCAGCCTATAATTATTGTGCCGATAGCGAAGAGACTTCTATGCAGGCTTTGAATTGCATTGTTGTGGATGTGGGCTATAGTTTTACACATGTGGTGCCATTTGTGCGAGGTAAGAGGGTGTTGAAAGGCATACGTCGCATTGAAGTTGGTGGCAAAGTGCTAACAAATCATTTAAAAGAAATCATATCGTATCGTCATTTGAATGTCATGGATGAATCGTATGTGGTAAATCAAATCAAAGAAGATGTTTGCTTTGTTTCACAAAACTTTGCCGATGATATGCGGGTGCATAGCGATGCCAAGAAACGTACCGAGGTGGCAGTGGAATACATGCTGCCCGACTTTACTACTGTGAAAAGAGGCTATATACGCAAAAGTCCTTCCAAGAATCCCATCTCGGAAGATTCAGATCAACAATCTTTGCGTTTGTGCAATGAACGTTTTACTGTGCCAGAATTGCTGTTTAATCCCTCCGATGTAGGCATACAGCAGGTTGGCATACCCGAAGCAGTGATAGATGCCTTAAAGGATTGTCCACCCTATGCACATCATGAACTTTTGCGTAACATTTTGGTGATTGGAGGAACATCTTTGTTTCCTGGCTTTATACCACGCTTGAAGAATGAAATACGAGCTTTGGCTCCAGATGATTTGGAGGTTTCATTGATATTTCCCGATGATCCTGTGACCTATGGCTGGTATGGTGGCAAAGAAATGGCTAGTAGTGAAGTTTTTAGGGATATTATATTTACTCGAGAAGAATATGAAGAAAATGGTTATACAGCAAGTAATGAACGATAATGAATAAAGGAAAAAATCAAGAAGAAAAAAACTGATTCTGAGATAATTTGCTATAAAGGTGAGTGCTAAGGACTGACAAAATTAACAAAACAATAGTTTTTTCCCTAACCTTCAATGAAAAGAAAGAATAAACCTTGTGGGGCGAATTTTTTTATTTTTATAAAGGAAGTATTTCTGCTTCCTTAATCACAACTAATAAGCATTATAAGCTTAGTGCTATTTTTTTTTTTTTGGTAACAACAAATAGAAATATGCAGAGCTCTATGTTCTAGATAACGATTAAATTTGTTTGTTATACTTTTTGAGTAAAATTAGAAAAAGAGTTTCTACGGCGTCATTACTTTATATGCCCATCTATTTTATTTTACAATGTCTAATTTTAGTATTAACTAACGTTTTCTTTCTTTCCTTCGATTTCCTTAAGTAATAATAACCTCCAAATTTGTTTTCCAATTCAGACTAACAGTTTATATACTAAACGATTCACCGCAACCGCATGTGCCTTTAATGTTGGGGTTGTTGAATACGAATTCGCTGGCAAGCTTAGATTCCACGTAATCCATTTCAGTGCCTGCAAAAAATTAAAGTTATAAGTTAAAATCACAAAGCAAAGAATTTTTTTGGAAAATGTAAAACAAATACTAGAAAAAAACGACCTGTTTGAAAACGAAAGGTCTGAGGAGTTTTGAAAGGTGAAGTTTAGCAATGGAGGTATATGTATGGAATATATACGAAGTGGGGTTAGAAAGTTCGATTCCCTACAATTCTCTGTGCTTGAGAGTTTAGCTACCTGTGTTTGTTGGCTACACAAGCTATAAACCTGCAAGAGTAACCCCACATAACCCCAAAATGATGTCCAACCCGCGAATAACAAAGAACTCCCCTTGTTAATAATCCGTCGTGTCGCATATGACATGCCGCTTCACCATTCCCCCGCAGAAGAGAAGGATGCTCAAAATTTAAGTACCGCCAGCCACGGGGTAACGGGGAAACATGAACAGACATTCTTTTGTCATTTTGAAATTCGTCACGAGTTTTCTATGTTTTATATTACTTTTCGTTTTTGTAACAAAAATAGTATAAGTCGTCATTTGTTTATCTTGAAATCATATGCAAGCCCAGTGGCGTAGGGCTCTTGGGTTTTATCTTCCGTAATTAAAAACAAAAAAATTGTTTGCTGTTAATGCCGGTCACAATGTTCATATTGAAATTCTTAGATGATTGTCAAGGAATCCGATTTTTAAATCTAATCAACATATTTCCTAACAGCAACCTTTGGTAGTTTCAACGCGTTCTCCTTAAATGAAAATAATTATGTACGAAATGAAATATCATTACGTTTGCCAATGCTTATATAAAAGCAATTTTTTTAATTCCTTTAGGAAACCTTATGTAATGGATTTTTTGAAAAACACACTTTCCATCTATCTACAAGAAAAAGCAAACTTTCTAAAAGAGCAGACATCTATAATACTCATACAAAACATACTTACCCAATAATGAGAGCTGAGCCTTTCTATCTATATAAACTCTAACGCCATCCTGTACAACCTCCTCATCCAATTTGTCTAAAATATATAAAAAACAATTCGCCATTAACTTTTTTCCTCAAAAAAGTCTTACTACCAACCTTTTTCCTTTGCATAATTTAATGTATATGAAAGACCATTGCAACCACGTTGTCGCACACCAACTTTTAGTCCAGTCTATTGGGAATACAAAGAGAACACACACAATTAGTATGTAAACAATAACTTTTGTTTCAGCATCATCATAACTTACATATTCTGGTTGTCCTTTGAGTAAATCTTTTATACGCTGCACTGCCGAGGGAGTCTAAATGGAAAACATAATAAATTTAAAATCAATTATTTGCTTTATATATATCAATGTTTGTAGTTTGAGCATTTAAAAATTTTCTAAATGCGTTGTTATGAAATCTCTCCCAAGATGAATGTTTACATTACCAATGTCAATGCTGCCCTTGTAGGCAAGAGTTTACGTCCTTTCAAAGCCCTTACAGTGGCGGTGGCAACTACTTTGGTGGCCATTTTTGGTTTTTCACAATTTTGTACTTAAATATTTCGAGTATTTGTATTTTATATATGATAAATTGTTTTAGCTAGACGTTGTGTTTCTTCTAATATTTTTCCCAAATGTATTTGTTTTTATCAGATTAGAGTGATAACAGCTGAGTGTGTCAATGCTGTGTTGAGTATGTTTTAATTTGACTTGGAAAGCCATGTTGTCAATGAAGAGGTTTTTCCAAAGTTATAGCTATATATATTTCTTTTCATCGCCCTTGTAAAGGCTGATAAAATAGCGTTTTTATTAAAATTTTACCGTAAGTAATGAGGAAATATGCTACTGAATGAAATCAGTGAAGTTTCTTGCATATTATCTGAAAAAAATAATCGGCGAAATGCGAATGTAGTAAGTACTAGCCCACTCACTCCACCGTTCATACTAGTTGAGATATTTTAGAAATTGCATTTCTTTACACTCCAACATAAATGTTATGATGTACTATTGTTCAAATTTATTTTTTTATTGCTTCATTTGTATAATCTTGTTGGTTTTAAACATTTTTTTTGGAAAAAATTCAATTTGAATTTTTAGTCATTTATTTGGACTCACATGCTTTGAACGAGTCGTTTTACTGTTATAAATTTTAAAGGGAAAACGAGTCCTTTTCAGAGCATTATAAAGGGAAAACGACTTGTTTGCTCAAAAAAGCTTTGGTCTGAACATAGTATTAATGTTGATTATCAAAAAGCTGATGTATGACCTTTAGCACTTTGGAAAAATGTCTCTTAATAGGGCTTATTCCAGATTTTCGTTATCTTTAATCTCCTGTTATGAAACATTTCTGATTTCTTTCATTAGGACATTCTCTTATAACTTATGGTAAAATTTTGATTAAATTGTTATTTTGTTATCATTGTTATTTGGTAATGTTTCAAAAAAGTAATCGTGTAAAATAGGGTTGTCAACGGTGAAAAACGAACCAAGATATATTTATTTCTATGTAGTGCCAGTTGCCCAATAACAAAATATTGAGTGCACTATCTGTCAAAATCAGTGATTAGTGTAACTCTGATTTTGAGAATGTTACTAATTCGAGCCATTTTTCGTTGTTTATGTGTGTAAGTTTCTTAAATATAATACACACACAAAACCAAAAACTCATTGTCAGAAAAAAATTGTACTCAGCTGTTTGCGGTACAATACGTGGTAATTATGTCATGTTGCCAAACATTACGTACCATATAAAAGTCCCCTTTGCTAATTTAAATGTTCAATAAGCATATTTAATGCAATACTTAATTTCCGATTTATTTTTGAGCATTTTGCGTTTTTCAGCATCCACATTGTTGTCATCACTGTTTTACCATATGGCAAAATACAAAGAGTCAGAACTCAATCAAAAAGTCTGAAGTAAACGGTGAATAAAGTCGTTAGCTGCTAAATCATATAAAAGAGAGTGAGTCTGGCCGCTCTTATTCAATAGATAGTTGACCGGTTTTTATATATATAAAAGAAAATATTTGGAAAAATGGGCTATAAATAGTTTGCTGCTTTAAGTATTAAATCTCCATATTGCTCAATTTATCTTTCTGACGCTAAACGTCGCTGCTTTATGCTTTCCCATAAACAACTCTAGCCTCTTTGATTGAGTTTAGTCTCTATGTGTTGTGATTGGTTAAGTGCTTAGTGTGGTTCAATTAAAATCAATTAAATTTATTTTAGAAAGAATATTAACTAAAAACCAAGTGATAAAAGTGTAAAATTAGTGATTTTTTGTGGCAAACTTGTTGAAACAAAAGACAATGGGTGTTTCTAGCTAGAAGGTTGTGTTTTTAATCAATTAAATTTATTGTTTTTATTGCTGCCACCATTCCCCCTACACCACCAACAACATGCCTTATGCTGCTGCTGCTACTTTGCTTACCTCCTTGACAGAATTCTCTCCAGCCGTGAAGCGCAGTATATGTGTCTGCTGTTTGTTGTTGTTATTGTTAATAATGAAAATTTATTTAAATAAAATTCAATTTAAGAAATTCATATTTTGTCATCTCGTTGTGCTCTGTGGCTTAATTCTCCACTCGACAGTCAATTGTCGTCGCAGTGTTGTTGTGCATGCTGTTGGCTACTGCTGCTGATGGCTGCGAGCGAATCTGTATTTTTGTTATTGTTGCTTTTGTGTTTTTTGAGAAGTGATAAGTTGCCTTTTTTATTATTTTTCTCGTGTGATTCTATTCTTTTTTTTTTTGTTAAAAATACATATTTTTCCGTATATTAAAAATGAAGGCAGACACATACGTTCTTCTTGTAGCTGAAGAGAGTTCATATAAATTCCATTAATTTTGCTGTGGCTTTTTGTATTTTCATAAAAATATAGATCGGAATACAAAACAAGTGTTGTGATAAGTTTGTTTGCAAATGTATGTTAAATTTTATGCTAATGAAGCAGAACAAAAATAAAACCCTGCAGTCAGCATAAACTCAGGCAATTTGCAAAATCATTTAAGAATTTTATATTGAAAAGAAGAAAATAAAGAGCTAAAAGTCAAGCCACAAAATACATAATATAATAAACCAAAACAGCAACCAACCAACTATCCTCACTCACCATGGATTCAGATTCGGATAATGAACAATCGGTACTATGCGAGAAAATCATCAATGACATGCACACTGTTTTTCTCAAGGACACTGAATTGTAAGTAGAAAAAAAAACCAATAAACAAATAAACAATATTCTACATCTACATACTACTTTGACTCATATGCCTTTCTCATATCTCTGAATTTTGTCAAAATGTCTTTACTACCTTTATCAGTCATTACTTTCTTTGTCGATGTTAGCATTTTTTTTATAGGTATGGTTTTATGACAAATTCAATGGGTATGGAGGTCAAGGTCAATTTCATATATCTTCTTTGAGACTGTATTTAAACAACGTTACAATCAAAATCAATTTAAATTAACGGGCGTCGCCTCAGTTATATGAGAGCCTTGCATTTGTCAATTTGCATTGCAAAAACCGTAAGGCATTGCACATTGGGTTGTAACGGAATGATAATTTTTTTTTTAGTTCAATGTGTTCAAATGTCTGGCTAGAGTAGAGCTCCAATATGATATCCACATTGGGGCGAAATATCTGAAAGGCCGTGCCAGCACCCCCAAACATTACTTTTTACCTGACCGTGCCCAATATAGGGCTCATATAAAATAAGAGAATGAAAGAAGGCGCAGCGGAGCGGGCCCTGTCCATGAAATTTTCTCAGATTGTGTAGATTCACAGATTGTACCTTGAAATTTTCTCAGATTGTGTAGGTTGGTCTGGAATGAAACATAGGCTATATAATCTTTTGGTATCAGAAGCGGGGCGGACCCTCCCCCTTATGCCAAAAACATCACTAAAAATCATAAGTGGGCAAATCGGGGTAATATGGGTATCAAATGAAAGGTATTAAAGAATACAATGCGAATATAGTATTAAAAATTGAGTCTAAATACCCGCTCCAACTCCAAAACTTTCTCAAACAGACATAATGGACGTTCATGTCAATATATTGGGTTGACCAAAAAGTAATTGCGGATTTTTTAAAAGAAAGTAAATGCATTTTTAATAAAACTTAGAATGAACTTTAATCAAATATACTTTTTTTACACTCTTTTTCTAAAGCAAGCTTAAAGTAACAGCTGATAACTGACAGAAGAAAGAATGCAATTACAGAGTCACAAGCTGTGAAAAAATTTGTCAACGCCGACAATATGAAAAATCCGCAATTACTTTTTGGGCAACCCAATATATACTTAATGGGGCCTTAGAAGAATATTTCGAGGTGTTAAAAACGGAATGACTAGATTAGTATACCCCCATACCATGGTGGTGGGAATAAAAACGCAATCGATCGTTTCGAACTCTTCCTTTTCACCAGAGACCTTGCAGAAACCTGCATGCCACTGTGTCCAGTGCGACGTCAGAAGTCTGATGTTGCAAATATCAGTCAAAGCTCCTATAAGCACCCCGAGGTCATTTTTCCTAAGTACTAAGATAAGCGATTTACCTCTTGTCACCCTACCATGAAGCCCGCCCAGGGTAGGATTTTCTGATTTATTTTTTTGAAATTTTCTATAAATATCCACTAGTTGAGTGTTTTCAAATACTTCCCGGTCTGTCCCAATCGTATGCACCCATACCCTAAGCGTTGTTTTATATTAAGACTTTATGGTTTATTACAGTTCATTTGCGTTGGTTTGGGGACACAAAACAGCAAACATATAAATTAAACAAATCAAGATTTAAAATTCATTTTGTTAGGTTTCACACGCACACACACACACAAGCACACCTCCATACAATGTCATTTTAAGAAATATTTACCAGCTAACAGCAAAATCTCATTAGCGTTGGAGATGTTACAGTTCACGGCAGATCGTACACCTTGTTTATCAAAATTCATGAGCAAAAAAATTCAAGCATTCATTTTGGTGTCTCGAAATGAAAGAAAAACGTGTGAAGCTTAATGGCTTTGAAGTGTATTTACCTAAAGGATAGTCTGAGAGAATATTGGAGTTGACGTAGTATGATATTGTTGTAGTCGAATATTTGCATGCGGAGGTGCTTTGTTCATCAATCTCCTGTAGGTGAGCAAAATCGTTTCTGTACATAGGACCGATCGCTAAGCGAATATGATGCCTTATGGGGGTTTAACGTTAACTCATGTACCTTCACAACATTCTACTATCCGCAATCTGCTGATGCTCCCGGTAGCTGGGCTTCTCATGATAACGATGAACACCACACATGCTAGAGCTCAACTTTCAACCAGTGTAATACTCATAGTTTCCCGTGCCGGGACTTAGTATAATATTATATTATAGGCATATATCCACTTTGGATTGGAGATGGGAGCAAATTAAAAATCTTTTTTCATCGAGAGAATTACTACAAAAAATAAATTTTTTACCATAATTTCTATGCTAATCTTAACAAATGACATCCCAAGTTGCATAATTTTTCACTCGTTTCCAACATTGCTACTACTTTTCGCTTGAGTAAATAACATGACAATATTATCGATTGACTTGACCATGAAAATGCTGCATAGTCATAGCGTCGTCTTTTCATTACATCTCAAACATAAAACGGCTTTATTGGGTTGCCCAAAAAGTAATTGCGGATTTTTCTTATAGTCGGCGTTGACAATTTTTTTCACAGCTTGTGACTCTGTAATTGCATTCTTTCTTCTGTCAGTTATCAGCTGTTACTTTTAGCTTGCTTTAGAAAAAAGTGTAAAAAAAGTATATTTGATTAAAGTTCATTCTAAGTTTTATTAAAAATGCATGTAGTTTCTTTTAAAAAATCCGCAATTACTTTTTGGGCAACCCAATATATTTTCCATACATCTAGAGACTTGAGAATTGTATGTGAAGAGCCAGTTTAATCGCTGTTACGCGTTGCTATTGCAATGAAATTCTTATCCATACAAAAGCGCACACCTGCGTATATGCGAAGTTGAATTTGTAGCCACTTGGTCTAGGTAAATGAGAAAAAACGTAAACAAATATTGTAAATGGTGTTTATTTTGATATTCTACTGGGCCTAAGGTACTGTGTGATAACAGATGCTGTAATAAAATCAATTAAGGAACGGAGGCAAGTTTCTTAAGATATTTCTTAAATGATGTGATTTGAGCAAGACTTTCAAAGTATTTAAGTAAGAAAAAAGAACTGGTCAATGACAATGTTGTCGTTTTTGGTAGGTTCCTTTGGTAGGTATTTGTTGTCTTGGTAGGTTGGTAGGCTGACCTCAAATGAATTCACTCCTTCTCACTTCTATGTATTCATTGAGTGTGCAGAAATAAGACAAAGAAAGCGAGGGGCCAAACGAGTTACCAGAAGTCATATTGCTTCAAATTTCTGGAAAAAGGGCGTAAGTTCTGATATTGACTTAACTGGTGCGCCTTGCGCAACCGAGCAGATAAAGAAAACGGAGGAAGTTGGGAACCACAACTTTGAGATAGTCAGCAACTTTATCTACTTCGGCACCGCCGTAAACGAAACGAATGGCACAAGTTTTGAGATAAGGCGCAGAATAATACTGGTAAACTGATGCTACTTTGGATTAAGTCCTCGTTCTCTCGATGGACGAAGATTACACTATACAAGACACTGACACTACCAGTGTTGTTATATGGTTCTGAGGCATGGTTACTTGTGAAAGCAGATGAGGCAGTGCTTGGAGTATTTTAGAGAAAGATTCTTCGTAAAATATACGGATCAGTTTGCGTTAGTGGAGAACCACGAGTCGTATGAACCACGAGCTGTATGACGACGATGGCATAGTTACACGTATCAAAATACAACGGGTGCATTGGCTAGGTCATGTTGTCAGAATGGATGAAGAAGCTGCAGCAAAGAAGTCTTTTGAAGACACACACGGTGGTACACGCAAACTGGGAAGACCAAAAGCCGGTTGTACGTACCGGATTGACTCGATGGAGTTATCCATCGGCAAGGGCTGCCGCCTCACACTGCTACAACAACAACAACCAAAAGCCCGATGGAAAAATCAAGTAGTGACGGCTTTTGTGCGTTCAATTCCTTCAATCGCAAAACGGGGCTATGTGGCAGCTGCATACAGATATGGTCAAAATCTGGCCTTTACTCACAAGTGATGTATGCATGAAGATCACTAAAACGGCGCAAAAGGGCAGTAAAAGCGCATTTCTGGACTCAAACACTTATCCAAACTCGACACGGTTGTTCATTGAAATCGGGGCAAAAATACAACTTTATGAACTCAAGATTTCTTATCGGGAGTCCGGTATAAAGGGTGCTAAATCAAGATATAGGTCAACTTTAAACTTAAAACCAAATATTCTACAAGCCAAAAATGGGGTATATGTTTTTATACCTACCACCGAAGAGTTGCCCACTTTGCCAGTCCATTTGTTACACATAAAATTATACATTTTCAATGGTACATAATTCTAGATTGTCGTTATTCATATAGGATCTGGACATGTCCGTCCGTCCGCTGAGTGAGTTCAACAAACAGACGGACGGACATGCCCAGATCCTATATGAATAACGACAATCTAGAATTATATACCATTGAAAATGTTTAATTTGATGTGTACCAAATGGACTGGCAGAGTGGGCAGCTCTTCGGTGGTAGGTATAAAAACATATACCCCATTTTTGGCGTGTAGAATATTTGGTTTTGGTCAGGTTTGGTAGGATTTTTCTTAAATTTTGGTAGGAAAAAATTTTCTTTAGTAGCCACACTGCACGTAGAGAGCTTTAGTTCAGTACCCATGTATCCACTGTGCACTTTGGTAATCTAAATAGACATGGTAAATACTACCCTTGACAAAAGAGCTTTCGTTCAGTATCAATTTTGTGTGTTGGCAGGCATTTTGTTGTTGTTTTAGTAGTGTGTTGTGTTCTATCTTTCGTCTGCTTGGTTCTGTTGAGTATCCAGATGTAGGAATTCTGCGTCTAAAGTGGGATGTGTCCAGAGGGATCTGGGTCTGGGTCGAGTGGGTCTGGCGGGACAGTTAAACAGGAGACATGTCTCGTGTGGTCACAGGTCGCAATCAGGACTCACATCCTGCACTTTGTCATCAATCCATGCTTCGTAAGAGTTGAGGCGGGTGCATCTGCCGGATCGTAATTGAGACAGAACTACTCTAATTTGCCGGGGGAGCTCAATTTCTTCAGGTGCAATGGGAGGCGGTCGTTTTGCAAGGACCAAATTCATACGGTAGCTATTTACATCATCGCATCTGCTACCGTGTCTGCATAAATGTTGTCTAAACCCGCTTGATATGCCACTTGATTTAGATGTTTTCTCCTGTAGCGCTGAACCTATCGCTCTAGATCATGTAGATCCACTACCTCGCAACCTGGGGATAGTGTGATGATACGTATCATACGGATCTCCTAAAGCCATGTCGGGACTGTAAATTTGGCCATTACTGGGTCACAACAGCCAACTAGCGGTGTGTACACGTATTTCATAGCTCTATCTCAGCAGTGCCGTATTTGACTGCTATCCCCATACATTGCATGTAGGACGACTAGCGCCAGCCATGGTCGATACCGCACTAAATGGTGAACCATCAAGGCCAATCCCCCACCTCCAGTTCTTCAGCGATCCTTCCATAGCACATTGGAGAGACCGAATCTTGGGAACCCACCAACAAAATTTTTCACAAATGAACTGAGTTTACGTACCAAATTTCTGTCAAATCAGGCAAAAATTAAAGCTTCCAAGAATCTTAGAAGATTAATGACGGAACCGGTTTATATGGGAGCTATAACAGGTTATAGACCAATTTGAACCGTACTTGGCACGGTGGTTGAAAGTCAGAATAAAACACACCTTGCAAAATTTCGACGAAATCGTATAACGATTGCGGCTTCCAGGAGCTAAAGATATCAAGTCGGGAGATCGGTTTATATGGAAGCTGTATCATGTTATGGGCCAATTTGAACCGTGCTTGGCACGGTTGTTGAAAGTCTTAACAGAAAATTAAGTGCGAAATTTCTGGCAAATCGAATAATAAATGCGACTTCCAGGGGCTGAAGATATAAAATCAGGATATTAGATTACATTGTACGCGGTTGTTGGAATTCGTAACAGAAACACGACGTGTAAAATTTCAAACAAGTCGTATAACAATTGGGGCTTCCAGGAGCTGAAAATGTAAAATCGGGAGGTTGGTCAGGAGCTCTTTATGCACTTAGCGCCAATTTTTAGCCAAATTGCGGCTTCCAGGGGCTCAGTATATCAAGTCTGCAGATCGGTTTATAGGGGAGCTATAGCAGACTATGGACCGTTTCAACCTTACTTGGTACTATTGGAAGTCGTAACAGAATAATACGTACAAAATTTCATTCAAATCAGATAACAATTGCGGCTTCCAGGACTTAAAGATATCAAATCTTGATATCGGTTTATATGGGAGTTATATCAGGTTATAGACCAATTTGAACCATACTTACAACAGAAGTTGAAAAAACTTTACTTGCAAAATTACAGCCAATTCAGTTAATAATTGCGGCTTCTAGGGACTCACAAAATCAATAGTGGGCCATATATCCAACACTGAATAGGTATGGCCCATTTGCAATTTCCCCCAATCGGTTTATATGTTTAGCTTCAAGGCTCTTTTTGCCCAAGTTCAAGAGTGCATAAGTGGAAATTGAAAATATTAAAGTGAAGCGAAGATTTGGGACCAGTTTACCTATAAGGAATTCAAAACATCAAAAAAAAAAAAAAAAACAAAGCCTTAACACACAATTTGGGGTTTTCAAACTATGCTAAGAGGTAAATTTTCAAAAGTGTTTTTTTTTTCTACACAATTCTGAAAAACTTCTTTTCACTAAATTTTGGTAATTTCTCCTTTTTCCTTTTTTTTTAGATCATCATTTGAAATCATACCCACTGTCTTGAATCGCAACAAATCACCTGTTATACATGTGGAACATAACATGGGCCTGGAATCATGGTGTGCCAAACATGTATATGATCATGCCCATCGCATGCTGATGGGCTACAAGAAACAAACTGTACAACGCTATGTCCAACAGAGTGATAATCTGCTGAAGTACCTGAATGTAGCATTACTCATTAATCCCGATGTAACTGCCTTTTGGCATATACGTAGGCAACTGGTGCAAAAGAATCGCCTGAAAATGAATCGAGAGCTGAAGTTTTCCACTTTGGTGTTGAGCAAGAAACCCAAATCCAATGAAGCTTTTGCCTACAGGAGATGGTTGTATTCTTTTCAGAGTGAGTAGCATTGACCTTGAAGCATTAAAATTTGATAAAAAATGTTTATCTAATTTTGTTTTGTTTTTCGTAGGTGCCGATGCCATTGATTGGCATCATGAAATTGGCATTTGTGAACGCTGTGCCGATCGCAGTTCCAGCAATTATCATGCCTGGTCTCATCGCCAGTGGGTCTTGCAAAATGCCCCCATATTGATACGTGCCGAGATTATGCGCTCCGAAAAATTTATGCGCAAACATATCAGCGACTATAGCAGCTATCACTATCGCCAATTGCTGATATCCTATGCCTATAAGATGAGCTATTATGATGCCGAGGAGCTGCCACAATTGTTCGATTTGAAGGAACTAATCAGCTACTATCTGATTGCCGATGTTCAAAGTCCTGCACAAATTTTACAAATTATGCTGCCCGGCATAGATCAGGCAGCGGTGGGAGAGGCCCGTCTAAAATCGTTCCTATACTGCTGTAATTTATCGGCCCACGATATGCGCCTATGTGATGATCAAAAGAATATGTATGGCGAACGGGAATCCTTTGAACTGCATCGCCGAGCTTCTTTAAAATTCATAGTGGAACAATGTGTACGCCTGCTAAGTGGAGGAGATATGATGGGCATGTATTCACCGCCCGCCACACCGGTGCAACAGCAAGAATTCAATTTGCATTTAAGAAAATTCAATTATAATTCCTATGAATTTTTAACAGCCCTCAAGAAGTCCGAAAGTCTTTTGGGCTCAAAACATCGAAAATGGTGTTCATTGTTTTTGGGTTTCGATTATGAGACAGGAGCTGCCTAGAAGAGACAAAGATTATGTTAAATAATAGAAGAAGAATGCTATAGTTTGAGCGATTTGTTATACAATATGTGCAATGTGCAATGAAGTATCTGTATTATCTCAGATAGATATATAATAATACATTTTTTTTTACCATACAACTCCACAACTCGATGGGATGATGAGGATAGTTTAGTAGTTATACAAATTTCATTATAAAAGAAGAAAATTCATGCAAATTGTACCAGCAACACTTTAATTGAAAATAAATATTGAGTTCAATTAATAAATTAATTGATTCAATAAATTTGTATTCAGTTCTATTCAATTAAAACATTGAATGACTTAATAATTTTTTTAATTGAATCAACCAAAAACTTTGCAAATTTGAAAAATTAAACATTTTTTTAACTGTTCGTACAATTTTTAATTGAAAAATTTTCAATTAACTTGATTGCTATTATCATGTTTTTGATTGAAGCAGTTTTAATTAAAAACTATTAAATGATCAAACTAGAAGTTAATTGACAATGAAGGATAATTAATAAAAACAATAATTGTAATACCTTTTTTATACCCACCTCCATAGGATGGGGAGTATACTAATCTAGTCATTCCGTTTGTAACACCTCAAACTATTGATATGGGACCTCATAATGTATATATGTTAGGCGGGTTTATTTGTATACAATTCTAAGAAGTTTCTCCCAAGAAACCATGTATCTAAAATAGAATACTAATCCGCGCATCTTGACTTCAAAATTGTTTTTATACCCACCACTATGGGATAGGGGTATAATAATCTAGTCATTTCGTTTGTAACACCTCGAAATATTGATCTAGAACAGCATAAAGTATATATATTTTCTCGATCGTGTCCACGTCCTAAGTCGATGTAGCCATTTCCGTCCGTCTATCGAAATCACGATAGCAGTCGAACGCGTAAAGCTAGCCGCTTGAAATATCCCACAGAGACTTAATATTGATGTAGATCGTTGGGGATTGAAAATGGCCAATATCGGTTCAGATTTGGATATAGCTCCCATATAAACCTATTACCAGATTTGATTTCTTGAGCTCCTGGAAGCCGGAATTTTTGTCGATTTCGCTGAAATTTCGCGCATAGTGTTTTGTTATGACTTCCAACAACTGTGCCGAGTACCGTTCAAATCGGCCAAGAAACTGATTTAGCTCCCATATAAACCGATTTCCCGATTTGACTTCTTGAGTCCCTAGAAGCCGCAAATTTTTGTCCAATTAGGCTGAAATTTTGCACACAGTGTTTTGTTGTGGCTTAAAACAACTGGGTCAAGTGCGATTCAAATCAGTCTATAACCTGATATAGCTCCCATATAGACCGATTTCCCGATTTGAATTCTTGAGCCCCGCAAGAAGCCGCAATTTTTGTCCGATTTGGCAGAAATTTTGCACATGGTTTTCTATTATGACTAACAACAACTGTGTCAAGTACCCTTTTAATCGGTCCATAACCAGAAACTGCTCCCATATAAACCGATCTCGCAATTTGACTTCATGAGTTCCTGGAAGCTACAATTTTCATTCGATTTGGCTGAAATTTTGCACATAGTGTTATTTTTTGACTTGCATCAATTGCGATAAGTACGGTTCAAATCGGTCTTAAACCTGATATAGCTCCCAATGAACCGATCTCCTGATTTGAATTCTTGAGCCCCTGGAAGCCTCAACTGTCATCCGATTTGGCTGAAATTTTACACATAGTGTTTTGTTTTGACTTCCAACAGCTGTGCCAAGAACGGTCTAAATCGGTCTATAACCTGATATAGTTCCTATTTAATCCGATATCCCGATTTTAATTCTTGAGCCCCTGGAAGCCGCAATTTTTATACGATTTGGCTGAAATTTGGCACATAGTGTTCTGTTATGACTCTCAACAACTGTGCTAAGTACGGTCCGAATCGGCCTATAACCAGATATAGCTCCCATATCTCAGCAGAATCCATGGTGGTGGGTTCCCAAGATTTGGACCGGCTGAACTTAACACGCTTTTACTTGTTCCTGTTCTTTCGATATTCCATATTTTTGTAATCAAGATACAGGTCGCATTTGTTATCCGATTATCGTTAAATTTTGTACATGTCACTTTCATGGTCCAAGGACCAACGCTGTTGATTTTGAACAAAATCGGTTCAGTTTTAGATAAAGCTCTCGTATATACCTTTCATCCGATATGGCATTTTAAGGCTCTAGTAGCCATATTTTTGGTCCGATCTTTACAAAATTTTGCACAAGACGTTCTATTTAATGTTTTAACATGTGTGCATAATTTTATCAAAACCGGTTCAGTTTTAAATATAGCTCCCATATATATATTTCACCGATATGGCCTTTAAGCCATTTGTTTGGCCCAATTTTTATAAAATTTCGCACAATACGTTCTATTTAAGGTTCCAATATGTGTACATAATTTTATCAAAACCGATTCAGTTTTAGATATAGCTCCCATATATATCTTTCATCCGATATGACCTTTTAAGACTGTAGTAGCCATTTGTTTGGTCCAATCTTTACGAAATTTCGCATAAGAGGTTCTTTTTAATGTTCCAACATGTGTGCATAATTTTATCAAAATCGGTTCAATTTTAGATGTAGCTCTCATGTATATCTTTCATCCGATATAGCCTTTTAAGAATGTACTAGCGATCGTTTTGTTCCGATCTTTACAAAATTTCGCACAAGACGTTTTATTTAATGTTCCAACACGTGTGCATAATTTTATCAAAATCGGTTCAGTTTTAGATATAGCTCCCATATATATCTTTCATCCGATATGGCCTTTTAAGACTGTAGTAGCCATTTGTTTGGTCCAATCTTTACGAAATTTCGCACAAGAGTTTCTATTTAATGTTCCAACATGTGTGTATAATTTTATCAAAATCGGTTCAATTTTAGATATAGCTCTCATATATATATTTCATCCGATATGGCCTTTTAAGACTCTAGTGGCCATAATTTTGGTCCGACTTTTACAAAATTTCACACAAGACGTTCTAGACTGTTCCAATATGTGTGCATAATTTTATCAAAATCGGTTTAGTTTTAGATATAGCTCCCATATATATCTTTTATCCGATATGGTCTTCTAAGGCTGTAGTAGTCACAGTTTTGGTAAGATCGGACCAAAATTATGACTACTAGAGTTTTAAAAGGCCATATCGAATGAATGGTACATATGGAAGCTATATCTCAATCTAAACCGATTTTTTTTTAAATCAAAAGCGTCCATCCTTGGACCAAACAAGTGACTTGAGCAAAATTTTACGATAATCGAACAACAAATGCCATTTGTACCTCGATCATAAGAATATCCAATATCGAATATAGAAAGAACAGGAAACAATTTTTGAAGTCGAGAGGCGCGAATTTGGATTTTATTTTAGATACATGGTTTTTTCGGCGAAACTTCTCAGAACTGTATGTAGTTTACGTTTATGTTATACGATTAAAAAAAATCGACCCGGCCTAATATAGATTATTGATTGTCTCAACATTCTGAGTCGATCTAGGCCTGTCCGTCTGTCCAACCTTCTGTCCTTCTGTTGAAATCACGCTAGCGTGAACGAATGAAGATATCCGTTTGAGGTCGTTGGGAATGGCAAATGGTCCATATCGGTTAAGATTTGGATATAGCTCCCATATTAGCCGATCTCTTGATTTGACATCTTGAGTCACTGACAGCCACAATTGTTAACCGATTTGGCTGAAATTGGTGTTTGGTACATGGTGTTCTTTTATGACTTTCATGCACCGTGCCAAATACCAAATTGGTCTATAACTTGATATAGCTTCCATATAAACCAATGGCCCTATTTAACAACTTGAGGCCCTGAAAGCAGCAATTGTTATCTTATTTGGCTGAAATTTTGTATGGAATGTTTTGTTGTGTCTTTCACGAACCGTGCCAAGTACGGCCCTAATAGGTCAATAACCTGATATAGTTCCCACATAAACCAATCGTACGATTTGACATATTGAGCCCCTGGCACCCACAATTGTTATCCGATTTGGCTGAAATTTTGCACGTTGTGTTTTGTAATGGCTTCCAACAACTGTGCAAAGTACGGCCAAAATCGATTCATAACCCGTTATAGCTGCCATATAAACCAATGGTTCGATTTGATATCTTGAGCCCCTGGAAGTCGCTTATTGTTATCCGATTTGGATGACATTTTGACAACAGGGCCAAAAACGGTTCTAATAGGTAAATAACCTGAAATAGCTCCCATATAAACCAATCGCCCGATTTGACATATTGAGCTCCTGGAAGTCGCAATTGTTATCCGATTTGGCTGAAAGTTTGCACGTGCTGCTTTGTTATGACTTCCAACTACCGTGCCCAGTATAGTCAATAACGATCTATAACCTATAATATAGCTCCCATATAAACCAATTACCCGATTTGATATCTTAAACCCCTGGAAGTCGCTTATTGTTATCCGATTTGGATGTCATTTTGCTCAGAGTGTTTTGTTATGACTTTCAACAGCCGTGCCAAGTGCGGACAAAATCGCTCAATAACCTGATATAGCTGCCGCATAAACCGATCCCCCGATTCGTCCTCTACGACCCCTAGAAGTTTCAATTTGTGCCTAATTCGGCAAAATTTTGGCACGCAAAATTCACATATGTCTCCAACTATGTTGATTTGAAGAACTTTTCTGCAGAATCCATGGTGGTGGGTTCCCAAGATTCGGCCCGGCCAAACTTAGCACCACTTTACTTGTTATTTGAATCAATTAAAAAACTTTATTTAAAACTTGAAAAACAATTTTTAATCGAAAAATTTTCAATTAACTTTCTTAATTTAAATTGAAAAAATTTTTAAGTTTTCAATTATTAAACTTAATTGAAAATGAAAATCCAATCAATTAAAGAATTTATTAATATAAAAACTTCGTTCTTAATCAATGGAAAACTTAATAAAAAGTTAAAAAAAATCAATAAAATTTTTTAGTTGAAAATTTTTCAGATAATTTTTTATAATTTTCAATTAAAAAAATTAATTATACTTTCAATTAAAAATTTATTCAATGAACAAGCTAATTGGTTCAATAAATTCTTTTATTTGAATCAATCAAAAACTTAATTGACAACTAAAAAAATAAATAAATTTTTTTTAATGCATATAAAAAAAATTTTTTAGTTAAAAAATGTTCCCTTAACTTCTGCCAAATATTTAATTGAACCATTTTCATTAAAAAATTAATTCGATCAATAATTGATTGAAACCGATTTTTTAATTTTTTTCTGCGTATATCATCTTATTTACACATATACATACATACACATACACTCTTCTATTAGATATTAAAGCAAAAGAGATTATAGCTGAAATTTAATCTTTAAATATTCATATTCTTATGTGGAATTTATTATGTATTTGTATGTTAGTTTAATTTTTTTATTATTTTCTATTGCCCGCCATTGTAATATGAGTTCATATGACCAAACTACTCAGATTAATGAAAATAAAAAAAAACAAAAAAAAAACTTTATTTCAACACTTTATAGCACAATTATCGGAATATTTTAATTCTGTTATTATAACAAAAACCAATGTTATCTATTCAACTCTAAACAATTTATTAAAAATAAATTAAAGTTACAATAATGCAATAAAAGTTGTCTATAACTTCATTTAACTCTAAGCAGAAGAGGGGAAATGTTAAAACAAATCTTTGAAGGTGTATAAGAACAAAATTTCCTATAGAAATGAAATTTTGACAAAATTTCCTATAGACAAGAAATTTTGACAAAATTTCCTATAGAAATGAAATTTTGAGAAAGTTTCCTATAGAAATGAAATTTTGAGAAAATTTCCTATAGACAAGAAATTTTGACAAAATTTCCTATAGATATGAAATTTTGACAAAATTTCCTATAGAAATGAAATTTTGACAAAATTTCCTTTAGAAATGAAATTTTGACAAAATTTCCTAAAGAAATGAAATTTTTAGAAATTTCCCATGGAAAGGAAATTCTGACAAAATTTCGTACGGAAATGAAATTTTGATAAAATTTCCTATAGACAAGAAATTTTTAGAAAATTTCCTATAGAAATGAAATTTTGAGAATGGTTTTGAAAAAATTTCCTATAGACAAGATATTTGGACAAAATTCCCTATAGAAATGAAATTTTGACAAAATTTCCTACATATATAACTTTGTCTTCTTGGTTTGGCTCAGCGCAGTCGAACTTGTGCGCTGTAAAGGAAAGTCGACTGTTTTATTACAAAATTTAAAACCCTGATGAAAATCATCGGCGGTGGTCGAAATATTGGTAAAAATTACAAATAAAACAATTAAAAAAAAACACCAACACCTGTTTTTGTAAATTGTTCGATAACCTCGAGCCAAATTAAGAAGAAAAAGTTATAAAATTCCAAAGGTCAACAATAAAATCATAGACAATTTTCTATAGAAAAAAAATATTGACAAAAATTCCTATAGAAATGAAATGTTGACAAAATTACCTATCGAAATGAAATTCTGACAATATTTCCTATCGAAATGAAATTTTAACATTTTTTTTTTAAATGAAATTTTGACAAAGTTTCTTTTAATATGACATTTTGACAAAATTTCTTTACAAATGAAAATTTGACAAAATTTCTTTTAAAAACTGAAATTTTGACAAAATTTCCTATAGAAATGAGGTTAGATTAGGGTGAATGTTAGGTTAGGTTGAGTAGGTTGTCCACCAAAGATGAGTTCACTCGGAGCTCAGTTTGGCCCATTGTGGTACCCTAGAAAGAAAGGGAAGAGAAAGAAGATGTGAGGCATCGGACAAGTGTTTATACACGAATAAAAGAAAAACGGGAGGAATGCAGAACCCGATCGGAGGGTGAAGAACGCCTATCCCCACGCAAGCTCGAATGTACCTACGCCGAAGATTATGGCACCCCTCGTCGCAACCATCCTATTCCCTCAACAAATCTCAGGAGACCTACCAGAGGTACGTTCGTAAGTTCGCCCCGAACGCAGAAGAAACGGCTCTCCATAAAAGAGAGCCTACGTCCCTGCATAGCCGGGCATGAACACAGCAAGTGCTCATCCTGATCAAGGCAACTCCTGCAGAATTCATTGTGCGGTATTCCCATTCGCGCCGCCATACGGCCTATGGCACAGTGCCTAGTTATGACCCTGTTAATGTACTCATCGACCTCTTATTGAACGTCAGTAATTTCCTGTCCGCCCGGCGCAGATGAACCCCTCATGGCGCATTCGTCCGACCTGTCATCTCCTGGAATCGCCTCATGTCCAGGAACCCACGTCAGCGTCACATCGTGGACCCGGAGCCTGTCCAGTGACTCAATCCGCCACGCATCTCTACCTCACCATCCTTGACCCCGGTACTTGATAGCTGTGAGCACCACACAAGCTGGTACATTGAGATCCGATCTGTGTGTTGTTCATTGCTGTCACGAGAAGTTTAGCCTGCGAGCTACCGGGCGCCTCAACTGGTTGCGGATAGTGGAATGCTCCATCCGGAGTAGCTGTAACTGCAGTCGCGGACAATCGGTCGTGTGGCACCCGCTCTTGAGTGCTTATGATGCTCGATATGACAAGGCGAAGGAAATAAGCAATGACCACCCCGCTCCCGCGGCGATCGGTCCTTGGCACCGGCACGAGCTTGCTCACATACAGGAGCTTGGCGAGGATTGCTACCTCCACATGAAAATGTGGTAACAACAACCATCCTAGACCGCAAGGCCTTCAGCGCCGCCATACCGTCCACATAAATTCTGAGATTTGAGGGCGGTATGTTGGGTTAAGTTAATTAGAGAGTGCAAATATTAATCCGATACATGCCACTCTGGACTCGGCTTGTTGTGTGCTCTAAAAACGAAAATTTGAATTGTACCCGCGAAAGCCGGGCACTATCATAGGAAATCCAAGGACGGGAGTCTGAACTTCGATATCTTATATCTACGCTTGAAGAGAAACAGCTCCTTCTTCCTTAGGTTGGTCCTTAACCCATTTCTGTTAGCCCATCGCGACAACTTTCTCAGTGACCCCTCCATGATCTCGCTGATCGTCGACAGAAACCATCTTCGGCAGTCTGAACTCCGATATCTTATATCTACACCAGCTCCGTCTTACTTAGTTTGGTCTTAAACCCATTTCTTGTAGCCCATTGCGACAACTTTCTTGGTGACCTCGCTGATCGTCGACAGAAACCTTCTTCGGACCAGCAGCACGACGCAGTCCGCATAAGCGATTATCCTCGTGCCATCCCCACCGAGATCCAACAGGACTGCAATAATCACGAGGTTCCATAGAATCGGCGTGATCACCTCTCCTTGGGGCATTCCTCTGGTAACCCACCTTCTGATCGCACTATCTCCCAGGTTCGCATTAATAATCCTGTCATAAAGCATATTATTGGTCCACCGGCAGATTATGGAGTGAATCCCCGTGCGGTCCAGTGCGGCGACTATCGATCTATCTCCACTTTATTGAAGGCGGCCTTCTCAAAATCCGAGGAGGCCGCCAAAATTGAATCCTTCTGTCGAAGAGACGTCTCGACCTCGTAAAACGCCGTCTCCACTAACCCGCCTTTGAGGTATGAGTGTTGTGCCCCAATGAAGTTTTCCGGCGTCATTCCCCCTCTCATCTTCAGTCAATCAGTCTTTCCAGTGTTTTCAGCAAATATGATGACAGACTAATAGGCCTTTAATCCTTCGTCATACTGTGGTTTATTCTTCCCGCCTTGGGGATAAAGACCACCTTGACCTCCCTACATGCCCTTGATATGTAGGATCTATGCGGACCAGAAAGTGTGGACTGCCCACACTATCTTCTGCTCGTAAACGATGTCTCTGATAAGGTCATACGTTAAGGCCGCATATGCAGGTATTGTGATATCTTGATCGCCGACCTATTCCTGGCCAACTGGGAAATGCGCCTCCATCAAAAGCTCCACAGACACCTGGCCACTCTCGGTGTTAGTCCCATCCTCCCTCCTCAGGGTGCTAGGTGTGATGAAATCCTTTAAGAGCACTTTATGCAACCTAGATTCCTGACTAGTGCTTTCAACTCCGCACAAAATTTCGACTAGGAATTCCTCGTCTTCTTTTTGAATTTGCCAAGGGCGTCGCGATACTCGTCCCAGCCCTCTGCCGTGTTCTCGCTCCACCGTCTCCCGGCCACTCTCTGCATAATTCCAGTCCTCCCTCCTCAGGGAGCTAGGCGTGACGGAGTCCTTCAGGAGCACTTTGCGCAACCTAGATGCCTGACTAGTGCTTTCCAACTACCCACAAAATTTCTCCCAGGAACTCCTCTTCGCCTTTCTCGTCCTCTAATAATTCCGTCAGGTACGGCCGCCTGTAATGACCGGAAAGTGCGGACTGTCACACTATCTTCTCCTTGTCAACAATGTCCCTGATGAAGTCATTCGTTAAGGCCGCATATGTAGGTATTGCGATATCTTGGTCGTCGTCCTATTCCTGGCCGCCTTGGGAATGCGCCTCCATCAAAAGTGTCATCGTCTCCTTGCCACTCTCGGTGTAAGTCCCGTCCTCCCTTCTCAGGGAGCTAGGTGTGATGCGATCCTTCAAGAGCACTTTGCGCAACCTAGATGCCTCAGCAGTGTGAGCGAATTGAGATGTACAGGAGTCAGACTGAAGTCCGAAAATTCTACCAAAGAATTAAACATCAAACCGATGGCTTTGGTGCAGGCACCAAATAGCATGCTGAGGATATGGAAAGAACATTTTACCCAACTGCTAGTGTCCGACGTTGGCGGCGAAGAGGATACCGCAGAACTAATCAATGATGATGGTATAGAATGTTTACCTCCTGAATGAGACAAGACAATACAGCAGGAGCCGATGGGTTACCCTCTGAACTATTTAAGACCGGAGGCGACACGCTGATAAGGCGTATGCATCAGTTTATCCGAGCAATCTGGCTAGACGAACGCATACTCGATGATTGGAACCTCAGCATACTATGTCCCGTACATAAGAAGACGATAGACAAGACGGAATGTGCCAACTACAGAGAAATAAGTCTTCTCCCCAGCGTACACTAGATACTCTCGAGCGTAGTGTGTGAAAGATTAAAACCTAAAGTCAATGAGATAATTGGACCCTATCAATGCGGCTTTAGACCTGGTAAATCCAACAGATATTCACACTGCGCCAAATCCTGGAAACGACCCGAGAAGGACAAATCAACACCTACCATCTCTTTGTTGGCTACAAAGCCGCTTTCGATACCCCTTTACGTTCAAAGGTACTTCAAGCCATGTCTGAGTTTGGTATCCCTGCAAAATTAATAAGACTGTTCCTCAGTAAGAATAGGAAAAAACCTCTCCGAACCATTAAATACCAAACGAGGTTTCAGACAAGGAGACAGTCTATCGTGTGATCTCTCTAATATCCTGTTGGAGAAGATTATACGAAATGCAGATGTGATAATATTGGGTTGCCCAAAAAGTAATTGCGGATTTTTTAAAATTTAGAATGAACTTTAATCAAATATACTTTTTTTACACTTTTTTTCTAAAGCAAGCTAAAAGTAACAGCTGATAACTTACAGAAGAAAGAATGCAATTACAGAGTCACAAGCTGTGAAAAAATTTGTCAACGCCGACTATATGAAAAATCCGCAATTAATTTTTGGGCAACCCAATAGATAATTGTTCAACCAAGATGCCTCACAAGTGCTTTCCAATTCCCCACAGAATTTCGCGCAAGAACTCTTCGCCTTCTTCGTCTCCTTTTTGAACTTGCCAAGGGGGTCGCGAGGCTCGTCCCAGGCCTCTGCCGTGTTCTCTCTCTTGGCCTATTTAAAAGCCTTCTACTCTTCCTCCGGAGCCCCTTCAACTCCGGTGACCACCATGACTGGCTGGTTTTACGTGGCGGTACTCGTTCGGGACATGCCTCGAGTTCAAAAAGAACTCGTTCAGGCATCCCCTGTATGGAAATGAAATTTTGAAAAATATTTTTACGGAAATGAAATTTTGACAAAATTTCCTATAGAAAAGTAAACCAAATTTTCTGTTCTCCTTAAAGCTACCCATATTTATTTATTTTTCTTTTTTCTTTTTAATTTCCTATTTGTTGACCTTGCATGTAAGGGTTTGTTGTATTGTATTACAAGCTGTCAACATTTTCTTGTATTTTTATATATAGTTTTTTATTTACACATTGTGACCTAGAATAAATGAGGCGGAAATGACAATGTCCCATCAAAGTCAAGGAAGATATTTATATTAACATATGTGTAAACTTTTAGGGTACCACTGACTCCCAAAAGCTATTTGAGTTGATAAATATCGATATAAATACAACGTATGTATGCCTACATTAGTTCTGAAAGTTCAAGCAATAAATATACACATACTTTATCTTGATAATGGACATTTCATTAGGACAATGACTCTATTGGCCGTGAATGGAGTTCATACTTTTGGTCTCCACAAGTTTGCCTCATTTTGTTTTGCTTTTATTATCCTGGATTATTTTTGGTTTGGCACTTAAAGGTCGGTCTGTCTGTCAAGTTAGTTGATAATGCTGAGTGTGACCTTAAACAAAGTGTTAAGTCATTGTCTATAATGGGCTATGGACATATGGTTATCAACTAACACCTACATTAATATGAAATTTGTTTGCATATCCTTTTGATCCTTATAAAAAATGGACAATGAATTCGATGGCTTTAAAAATGTTGTGCATAAGGCCACACATGTTTCGTATTGGAACTTGTGATAGTTATTATTTTGCCTTTAAGGACCTGTGAGATAAGCAGTAGTTTTGAACTTTGGTCTTCTGTTCTTTATATCCATTTGTGGTAGCAGTGGCCTTGCAATGTATCTCTTTCTGTATCACATAGCATAAAAAGCTGAAATTTTAGTAAAATCGTATCGATGTCATACAATGAAGACATTTTGTTGTGGCAGTAGTACCTTCTTCAATCTTCCCCTAGCTTGACTTGACCATCATATTGTAAATGTTTGGTAACAAGTGCCAACTAGCACAAATAACTTATGATAATAGGTGCAAAAAGACATTTCCCAATCAGCGATGCCAACTTAGTGCTTTTCCCACTAGATTTGGTGCTTTTTAGGTCACCAAAACGCCGAAAAGTTACCACCTAGTGCCAAACCAAAAAAAGTCACTAAGTGGACGCTTTTTACATTTCTAGTTAGCTCTTTTTACCCTTTTTGTAAGCTTGAATGTTCTCTAAACAAAACGCAGCTTAACGACACCTCTTCGAGAAGAAGTTTTTAACGGCTGAATAAATAACCAATTTCGTCAACATTTACGAAAGGAAAATTTCAACTGAAACAGTTTTCTGAGGGCAATCCAGTACTTGAGTCTCGACGATCTGATAGGTCAACCAAATCAACAGCTGGACGGTCAAAAGAAAAACATTCAATGGGGACGCCCCATTATTTTGCGCCAATTCGTTCTCTTGTAATTTTCTGGGTTTTCTGTCTCCTTCCAAGCTACGATAGCAAATATTTTTCGTTAAAATTATGCACCTATAAACAAAAATGTCCAAAAATTACCGAAATTTAAGTTAAGGCTTTTATACTGTTTTTTTACACAAAATTTTACTCTTTTTTATGCTTTTTACAATTTTGGTTACGCTTTTTGCTGATAAATTGTTGGCATTACTGTTCACAACCCCATGTAGAGATTGCATGATAGATTTTTCAACCAACACCATTTTATACCAATCATTATTACGTTGGCAACACATTGAAATATTTATGTTCCTATTGTACGATTTTCGTAGTATGTCTGTCCATCTATGTGGATTCTTGTTTATATCGTTGAGTTATTTCGCTCTGCAAGAATTTTTTTGTCGTAATAGGTCACAATTTTTGAAAAAGAATTTAAGTCAAATAATTGCCAATGCAATGAAATGCTGACGAAGTGGGCTCCAATCAACTCTGCTTTAAAACTGTTGTCTTTGTTGTTTATTGTTGTTTGACTTTAGCTTGTGTTCTGGCGAATAATATAGTCCGTCGGATTTCGCAATAATTTAATAGGCATTTTCGCTGCGAATGAAGTCAGTACTAGGGTTAAAGTTGTATGCCAATTTCGTGTTTTTAGATTATCATAAGTGTGCAAACAATATTTCGCTTAAACCGGTGCAGTCAACTCCAAAATATGGCGTGAGGGAGGGCCCTTCCCCTTCGTATGGGTCAGAACTCCACGTTTTGTGAAAATTTGAGGAACCTCAGCAGTATTCAAGACTATGCGGGACAGATAAACAAACAAAGCGCAACACTTAGAATTTTTTATAAATTTTTATTTTTTTAACGTAATTAATTTTAATATTTTTTATATAATATTTTCTTGATTTTCTTGGTTTTTTTTGTTAATTTTCTTTTATTTCACTTCCCCATTGTAAAAAAAATCCCTAGCTGCAATCCCTATAATGTTGTAACAATAAATCTAAAGCATACTTTTAGGCTGACCCAACACAACTAATTAAAATAAACGGCGGCACAAAGTAATCAATAAATTATCAGTGATTATTTAAAAATATGTATAGGTATGTATGCAGAATATAAATACATGTATACAAAGGCTAAGCAGCATTTTGAATTTTGCCAGGTATAAAAAAAGAAGAAAAGGAAGAAACGAAAAGCAATTATGTAAAGTAAATGTGGGCCATGGTTTTTTTTTTGCCATTGATTGAATTTCCTTTAAGGGTGGTGAATAGGCAGAGAGGTGGTTAAATTCAAGAAACCATTTAAGCTGAGATGGTGGGTGTGTTTGTGTGAGAGATGGGTATGGAAATTTTGAAATGGAGTTTCATAACGGAACTTATGTAAACTAAATTGGCAAACGCTTAGTTATAGAATGAAATAAAGAATTCTTTTGAGGTTATAAAATCAATTTGCAGGGCTATTAACAGAAATTTAAAAAAAATTAACGTCTATGATATGATTTATCGTAAAATTATGGTTTTCGATTTGATGTTGATTTGAGCCTTACCAAAAATAGGCTCAACTATCACACCAGACACCTTTGATAACAAAAACAGTTTTTATTTGGCAGCAATTGGGGTAAATATATACTTTGTTTATTGTTTTGACATTAACCTTTGTTGGAGGACAAAAGTTTATTTAATTATAGGGTGGGCGTTGGGGGTTTCTAATGGAGTTTTGGTGAGTAGGAAATTAATTTGAAGTCAGCACATTATAGGAAAACTATTGAAATTAGTTTGGCAGCTTGTTCAAACCTCTTTAGAGGAATTTTCCAATTTGCTTAGGGCTTTCATTTGAATTTTTGGCCAGTTGTTGTTTTGAAACATAGGCGAGTGGAGGTCTATTTCAAAGTGTGTGTGTGTGTGTGTGTGATATTTACTTTTGCTTGGAGGCTCTGTTGTCTGCCTTCGCTGATGGTGTTTTTTTTTGTTGTTGTTACTAGCGATTTTGTCTGGTATGAAACACCAGACAAAATCGCTACTAAGCAAACTATTTAAAAAGTGTCCAAGGTCCTCTTGGCATAGAAGCTGGTTTTTTGTTCTTCTTACATTGGTATTTTAGTTTTCTTTTGATTTTTGCGTTTTTATCTACTTTGACATTTTAGTTTTATTTTAGTTCGATTTGTGGCGCTATGTGTGTAACATAAACAAAGACAACCCCATCAACATCATCACTAATCACCACTAGTAAAGGTCAAGAGAAAGAGAGGGAGGGAGGTGTTAGCTCCTGCCTATAGTCTATGCTTTGCGTCTTCTGTAAGTGTTGTTTGTTTTTGTGGTTATCCAATTCATCCATTGATACAACGTGTGGCAAGTGGCGGTCACAGTCATATAATGTTGCAAAACAAAAAGACACTCATTCGCAGCCACTAATGTTACGAATGAGACTAGCAAAGACCCTCCCCCACCACCAAAAAAACAAAAAAAAAACGAAAAGATAAACCCAGACATTATCAACTTTGAACGCTGCCGCGTTTGACTTTTGTTTTGAGGTATGTTGGTAAGAGGCTTGTGCATGCTCGCGAAGGATTTTCATGGCCCATACGGTTTATAGTTGCTCATAACATTTACATGAACTGACAACAGTTTTAAAAATTGTGCTGAAAGAAAATAAAATTTAAAAAAAAAAAACAGAAATCAATAGAAAAAAAGCCATAAGAAATAAAAACCCTTATAAAAGGAGAGAAGAAGAAAAAATATATAAAATTATTCTCCAAAAACCATTAACCCTAAAAAATGGGAAGCGGAAATTGAGTTTTGACACAATAAACCAAATCGGAAATTACAAGGAAAAGTAATTCAAAAGTGAATCAAGAAATAAAAAAGAGATGAGTGAACATAAAATTCAAAAAAAAAAGCAAAACTTAAAAAAAATTAGAAACGGTTTAAAAAATTAACAAAAATCATATTAGAGTGAATAATATATAACAAAAAAAATACAAGAATTGACCTGATGATTGAAAAAATCTAGTGAAAATTTTTAAAATAAGTGAGCGGAAACAGACAAACAAAAAAAAAAAATAATAAAAAAAAATTTTAAAAAATTTTCAAATAGCAAAAGTTTAAAAAAATCAACCAAATTAAGAAAGAGATGAGTGAATAAAAACTTTAAAAGATTTTAAAAAATTCAAAAAAGAAACAAAAAAAAATAATACGGAAACTTTTAAAATTAATTCCAAAATTACTTGTGAAATTCCATAAAGATTATAAGAATAACAAAGAAGGCGAGAGCAGACAAAAATATCACAAACTCAAAAAAATTTTAAACTGTAAAAAATCACCAATATTAAGTAGTAAATCCTTAAAAAAATGAAACAAAAAGGAAAAGGTGGATATCATCTCACGATAGTGTTCACCATTCATAGTTACGTTATGATTTGCATCATCTTTGAAGAAGTACGGTCCAATGATTCCACCGGCCCATAAACAGCACCAAACTGTGACTTCTTTTGGATGCATTGGTAGCTCTTGCAATGCTTCTGGTTGATCTTCACTCCTAAATCGACAATTCTGCTTATTAAGGTACCCATTGAGCCAAAAATGAGCTTCGTCGATGGAATGGAAGAAGCGCGCGATGACCTTTCTCAATAAAATACAAGTCGTAAAGGAAATATGGATGTCGAATTTAATTCAACACTCAATAGAAGAAATAGACACATTGTGGTCAATAAGGAAATGGTGGGCTAAAACTATTTACAGGAAATATCATATGGACTACGCTCTTTCCGAATCTATTCGATTTGTAGCCCTAAGTGTTAAAGAAACCAAGATATTGGCCATTTATGGGAAAATTTGGTAATTTTTCCTTATGATGCCCCATTTTTCAGAGTAAATGACCCACTGTGGCTAACTGGGAAATAGTGGGCTAAAAGCAAAACAGGAAATATAATATGAACCGCTCTCTTTCCGAATTTGGAGCCCTAAGTATCAAAGAAAACAAGATATTGGCAATATTTGGCAAAATTTGGTAGTTTTTCCTTATGATGCCTCACTCAGAGTAAATGACCCACTGTGGCTAACTGGGAAATAGTGGGCTAAAAGCAAAACAGAAACTATAATATGAACCGCTCTCTTTCCGAATTAATTCAATTTGGATCCCTAAGTATTAAAGAAACCAAGATTTTGGGCATTTATGCGAACATTTTGGCCATTTTTCCTTATGATGCCCCATTTTTCAGAGTAAACGGCCCACTGTGGCTAACTGGGAAATAGTGGGCAAGTGGACCTCTCTCTTTCCGAATCTATTCAATTTGGAGCGCTAAGTATTAAAGAAAACAAGATATTGGCAATATTTGGCAAAATTTGGTAGTTTTTCCCTATGATGCCTCATTTTTCATTTTTTTGGATAGATGAAATTAATTTAAGATTTTCTTTTGTAATCGGTGAAAAAAACGGACGAAGGCTTATATGCGTGAGCTACTTTTGGGACAAATTATTAAATCCGCTTAAATAGTGTTACGTTTGACTAACTACCTAATAAAATCTTGTAAGTAAAACATGTCACAAGTTTTGGTTAAGGATAGGTTTGGTGTTTATATTACTGATAAGTAATTTGCTCAAATGCAAAAATTTTCAGATAGCTACGTAAACGTTACGTTCGATTAATCGATGTTTTTGCTATGAAAAATATTAGAGAGAAGAGGAACGAAGCAAATGAGAGAAGAGGGAGGGTAGCATGTCCGCCTATGACACTACATGTCTGGGTTCGAATACTGGTGAGAACATCAGAAAATTTTATTTTCACCGGCGGTTATGCCCTCCTAATGCTGGCGACATTTGAGAGATATTTTGACATGTAAAGATTTCTCCCCAAAGAGGTATCGATCGAAATCCACGTTATGTTAGACTAATTATTCTATCATTAATTTTTAGAGAAGATTTTTCCAAACAACTTTCGTGGGAAGATGTAATTAACTTCAGATTTTCATTAGCCATGGGTGAAAAAAAGAACGTAGCGTTATGTGCGTGATCCGTTTTGCGTTTGACTAATTATATTATCAAATCTTGACAGAGCAGGTTTTTTTCCCAAAAAGCTTGTGGGTAGATGAAAGTTCAGATTTTCTTGAGTCATCGATGAAAAAAATACATAGCCTTATGACACTTTTGACACAAACTATTAAATCATCTTCTTAATAACGTTACGTTTGAGTAACTACATAATAAAAAACTTGCAAGTTAAACATATCACAAGTTTTAGTTCAGGATAGTTTTGGTGTTTTTATTACCGGTAAGTATAAAACATGATTTTGCCCAAATGCAAAAATTTTCAGATAGCTACGTACACGTTACGTTCGATTAATTGATGTTAAAGTGGCATTTTTGCTATGGAAAACATGGAGAGAAGAGGAAAGAAGAAAATAAGAGAAGAAGAGGAAGTCACCGCAGCGTAGAGGGTAGCATGTCTGCCTATGACACTGAATGTCCGGGTTCGAATACTGGCATGAACATCAGATAATATATTTTCAGCGGTGGTTATGCCTCCCTAATGCTAGCGACATTTGTGAGGTATTTTGCCATGTAAAGAATTCTCTCCAAAGAGGTGTCACATTGCGGCACGCCGTTCAGACTCGGCCATAAAAAGGAGGCCCCTTAACATTTGAGATTAAATTTGAATCGGACAGTACTCATAGATATGTGAGAAATTTTCTCCTGTTTTGGCGACATTTGTGAGGTACTTTGCCATGTTAAGATTTCTACCCAAGAGGTGTCGCTTTGCGGCACGCCGTTCAGACTCGGCCATAAAAAGGAGGCCCCTTAACATTTGAGATGAAAGTATGCGGAAACTTCAGCTAACTGGTTTAAATTAATTAAATCAATAACCACGTTACGTTAGACTAATTACTCCATTATTCCTTAAATGTTAAAGATTTTTTGAAATTTTCTAAATTATATATATCATGGGTGTAATAGACTCTTTTGAAGACTTATGAACTGGAAATGGAATTTTTATGATTTTTTTTTTCATTTAGCTAACTTTTAATATTTAGAAAAGATTTTATACTGCCAGTATAAAGATAAAAAAAAAATTTTAAAAGGTTACAAAAAGCGAACGTTTTTTTAAGAAAACTCTTGAACAAAAGAAACACTCTTTCTCATAAACAAATTAAATATTACCAACTTTCGAAATGAGTTATCAAAATAAACAATTTCTTACGGTAAATGAAGAGGATTTTTATGTCAGTAAGGCATCGCCTGCCCTATCAGCACATAGACATAAACATAAACTAAGAGAGCGTAGCGCTTCACCAATGCCTGGAAATGAATCATCACGTTCGATGGCTTCAACACCGGATTTAAGCTCTGTTAGTGAGTTGTGTAAGTTGAGAAAAATAACACAAATGTTTGACTTGGTTTACTTAAATCTAAAAAATTTTTACTAATACGCAGTGAAGACAATTTTTCGCAAAGGCTCAAGGAAAAATTGTTTTAAAAAAATTATTATTTTTATTTAAATTATCTTAAATTTTCTATTTTTAATTTTTTTTATTATTTTGTTTATTTTTTTTATTTTACTTGCTTTTTTGCGATTTTGTATTTTTTTTTAATTTCCCTTTTATACTTCCTAACACTTCAAGTTCGTTGTTTTTTTTTTCAATTAATATATTTTATTAATTATTTTATATTACTTGCAATACACCCCAATACATCATAGATTCATTCTTTCGTTGTAGCTCTCGACCAAAGCGAAGCCTCCAGTTCCACCGGATCAAATCCATCACTTGACAAAAAACGTCACAAGTCCATTGACAATCTGTGCTTTGGTGTACGCAATCGCAAAAAGTTACATCGCAAGGCTCAAGTCACCGAAATGCCTCGAATGCGTGCCTATACCGATTCGCAGACAATGTTTAAACCGAATAAAAAAGTCATACATCATCAGATACCGGTTCTAAGGATACCCACAGATGATGAGGCAAATTACAATGAAAATGGAGCGAACAAAAAGGGCATTGGTTCGCTGCTTAAGCAAACGTTTAAAGTGACATCAGCATCGATGGGTTTTCGAACGTTGAGTGCAGAGAGGTAAGTGATAATTTTAGAATAAGAAAAAAATAAGAGACAAAGTGATAACAATTTAACCAGCTATTTGGGTACAATTAATTAAAACTGCCGCCGCGCAAGGTTACGTTTAACTAATTACCTTATAAAAGCTAGTAAATTAATCACACCACAAGTTTTTTTTTTAATGATGACAAACTGCATTTAACGCGGGTAATTAAACAACTTGAGTTTGTTCTAAATCAAATTAATTACCTATAGTTAACTTAACGTTACGTTCGACTATTTGACATGTGCACATGGCATTTTAGTCACATAAATACTTACCCAGAAGGGTAGGTGGAGAAAATAAAAAAAGGTAATGAAAAATCTTTAGCAAACAGGATAAAATTATTTAAATCAACCTAGACGTTAACGTTACGTTTGACTAATTATATTTTTGAAATGTGTTAGTTATATATATTTTACATGCTTCTGTAAATGATAGCGTGGGTTTCTATATTATTGGTATATATTAAATTTTTTTCTGTTCTAAATACTGAATTTCATAGAGCTTCTCCAACGTTACGTTCGACTAATTGATGCTAACATGACCTTTAGCTATAAAAAAAACAGAACAGAGAATGTGGTGAAAATAATACGAGGATAATAAAAAGCATCGCTTACTAGTTAAGCGTCAACGTCAACGTTACGTTTCCTTAAATAACTGATCAAAGTTTGTAATTTGAGAACATTAGATGTGTTTTCATAAATATTAAAAAACGGGTTTTATATCCTTTATATGTCTAAAAATAGGGTTTGTTCTTAATAAAACGAATGCCATATGGCCAGCTTACCGTTACGTTAGACTTATTGATATTATCACGGATCACGAAGACTCTGAATGATTCGCTTGTGTCAGCATGCCCTAGTGCCACGCCAAGGGGCAAACAGCGACCGCCATGGTGGACCCCAGAACTAGTTGGTCGAAGGAAGGGCTGCAGAAAACTCTTCAACAGAGCAAAAAGCACAGGAGCACCACACGATTGGGACATCTATAAGGCTGAGCTAAGAAAATATAAGGGCGAGCTGAGAAAGGCTCAGAACAAATTCTGGGTAGAATTCTGCAGCTCTGTGGAGGATAAATCTGTTTCAGTCCTCGAGGCCTATTACGGTGGGGTATATATATTCAGAAGACAGAGAATGTGTGAACAATGTCTAGTGAGGAAACACTAGAATTACTCGTTGATACACATTTCCCGAAAGCGATTGTCCGGCCCTGATGATGTATCAATAGTTAAATTACAAGCTGTGTCTGATAGACTGGTTCCTTGGTTTAGGGAGATATATTCTGCTTGTATCAGCATGTCATATATACCTGGGGGATGGAGGTACACAAAGGTAATTTTCTTTCCGAAAGCAAAAAAACCTTATCAAACGAAAGCGAAAGATTTTCGTCCTATTAGTCTGTCGTCCTTTATGCTGAAGATTCTTGAGAGGTTGATAGAAACATACCTTAGGCTACATAGAGGGTTCTCTCGCTGTCAAGGAATATACAATAGTAGCATTTCTTGACATTGAAGGTGCTTTCAATAATGTGTGTCTTGCACAAATTCTGAGTGCCTCTGAAGCTCGATATGGTGCCTTTAAATAACCAATGGCCATCTCATTCCCGCGGAGATCGGTCCTTTGGACAGGAACGAGCTTGCTTACCTATAGGGGCTAAACGAGGATCGCCACCTCCATATGAAAATGTGGCTTCAACAAAAACAACAAGACTTAATTCAAAACTTAATTATGATGTTATTAAAATACATTTCATTAGTGTAACGTTACGTTAGACTAATTGATGCTAATATTGACTTCTTGCTATAGAGAAATATGAAAGTTGGCTGAAGAAAAACGAGTTTAAGGGAAAGCTTTGGTTAGCTGATAAAATTATTTAGATCAACTAACATGTAAAAGTTACGTTTGACTGATATGTGTTACGTTTGAGTAATTAATGTTACGTTTGAGTAATGAATATAACGTTTGAATAATTAATGTTACGTTTGGCGAACTAATGTTACCTTATAAACTTGTAAGTTGCATATTTTGCTGTGTTTTTAATATATAATTTTAATATTTAATATATAATATGTGGGTGCATATATAAAACAACACGTATTCAATGTCACGTTACCTTTTGTAAAAATTTGGAAATTTCACATATCTCAAGTTTTGGTTAAAGATAAGATTTGTATATGTACAACTGATCAGTGTAGAACATAAATCTGTTTGGAATATAATAAATTTCAGAAAGCTACGTTAACGTAACGTTAGACTAATTGATGCCAATATTGACTTTTTGCTACAGAGAAATATGGGAGTGGGCTGAAAAAAGACGAGATTAATGATAAGCTTTAGGCAGGTGGTAGAATTATTTCTATAAACAACCAAGTTAATAATACGTTTGTCTAATTAATGATACGTTTGACTAATTAATAATACATTTGATTAATTAAGGTTACTTTATAAACTTGTAAGTTGCACATTTTGCTGTGTTTTTGAATTTATAATTTTGATATTTCATATATAATCTATGGGTGCATATATAAAACAAAACGTATTAAATGTTACGTTACCTTTTGTACAAATTTAGAAATCTCACATATCACAAGTTTTTGTTTATGATAAGATTGGCATATTTATCACTGAACTGGTATAAAACATGATTTTGTTTTTGAAATAATAAGTTTGGGAAATCTACGTTACCGTTTGACTAATTGATGTTAATATGAGCTTTTGGATATATAAAAAATTAATATATGGGATGGAAGTTGGCGGAAATTAGACAAGGAGAATGGAAAATTTAAAATTTTTTTAATAAACAACAACGTTATATTCAAGTTCAAAAAACATTTCTCATGTTTCTGTTAACTATTGGGTTGCCCAAAAAGTAATTGCGGATTTTTTAAAAGAAAGTAAATGCATTTTTAATAAAACTTAGAATGAACTTTAATCAAATATACTTTTTTTACACTTTTTTTCTAAAGCAAGCTAAAAGTAACAGCTGATAACTGACAGAAGAAAGAATGCAATTACAGAGTTACAAGCTGTGGACAAATTTGTCAACGCCGACTATATGAAAAATCCGCAATTACTTTTTGGGCAACCCAATATTATAATAACAATTAATTTTACGTTACACTAATTGAAGGTAATTGATAATCATCATTCCATTATCGCAGACAATGAAACCGTCTCCCTGTATTTCGATTTTTTACATTATGCGGGTATGTGTGCCATTTGGAATGGGTTATATAGGTATGTAGATGTTACGTTACGTTTGACTAACCAATATGCTAAACTCTAGATTTTATACAAATTAAATTTTTATAAACATTGAGTTGGCATTTTCAGTCAAATTCACTATCTCGAATGACTTTATCTAATTTTTTGTGAAAGTATTTGAGTAAAGAACGTTTAATTTACGTGATTCTAATTGGTGTTGGAAGTTTCTCAAACAATTTTCAATAATCATGAATTTTTTCGTAGAAATTTAATTCGCAATAATATTTTTATAAATAATTTTAATTTTTTAAAAAAAATTGTTTTTTATATAAAATTTGGTTAAAAAAATTGATTTTCAAAGAAAATTTCTCCAAAAATTTAATTTCGTATAAATATTATTCTAAATTTTGTACTCTCGATTTTTTGTTTTTCTTTGCTTGTTTTTGTCTGTTTATCATTTTTATCTCTTAAAGTTCACACTTACTCGTACAGAGTTGCATGCATTATGTTGGTTTAAATAATGGTGGATGCGTTGCGTGTTTTATCATGTGTTGCACAACAGCCACCATGTGTCATAATGTGGACATTTTTTTCTTTACACTTCCTTCTGTTATAAACATCGGCGTGTAAATAAGCCGCTTTAAATATTTTTTGTTGACTGGCTATTTCGAAATAGGATTAAATTCTTGTCCCTCTGTCGGTTGAATACCGGTTTGCCTTTGATAGTTATTATGAGCCAAATGTTAAAGGGGGTGAGATGGCGCTTTAAACTTGCTGGTATTTTGTATTCGTTTGAAATCAACGGAAATTTAAATGTGATGTTGATGTTAATACAATTAGTGAGATAGCTATTGGGGGCTTTTTGTGACATATGAGGTGGAAATAAAAATTTTGTAATAGACAAAAAAAAGCAATGTTTTTATAGAAAAAATGGTCGAAATTATTTTTCTTCGAAACTAAGTCAAAATTTGTTTTTTTTTTTGAAAATGGATTTTATAAAAAAAAAAAATCAAATGATGGTTTTTATAGAAAACGTTTTCAAGGCTAATTTTTGTTAATAAAATTTTCCAAATTAAATTTTTGTAGAAAATTTGATTAATGTTTATTTTAAGTGAAAATTTTGTCAAATTTAATTTTTTTGAAACATTTGGAAAAAAATTTATTATTATAAAAAATTGTGTCAAAATTTGATTTTAATGAATTTAGAAAACTGACATTTTTGAAACATTTTAAAAAGAATGTATTATAAAAAAAAAAATGTGTAAAAATTTGATTTTTATAAAAACTTTGATTGAAATATGAATATAGCAGTACCCGACACCCTCTGTTGCTTCTTTATTTACACCACACGAAAAATAAGTTTCTTACTTACTACCATGTGTATCTCCCCAGTAAAATTTATTTATCTACTACCAAATACCTTTTATTCAACACCATATAGCCAGGATTGACAAATATTTACATTTTGGAAGGTGTGTTGAGGGGTAGGCAACCTACTATCACTTGAACCTGATTTGTAATACCATTTTCGTAGTCTACTCGCGAATACCTCTTATTTGAGTCCCATAGTATCGTGTTTGTCTTATATGCCCACTTAAGACGGTTTTGGGGCGGCACGCTTAGTAGTTACACCCAATTTTTAAAATTCAGTGATCATACCCGTACACTACTCTCAAATACCTTTCTTTGGATTCCCATATTGTCCCGATCGGTCTACTTCGATTTTGGGCACTACTCCTGGGGCGGCGCCCAAAGCACTTGGATTAAATTTTTGACATCATATTCTTATTCTTCTCCCGAATACCTTTCATTTAAATCCCATATTGTTCCGATCGGTCCACTTTGATTTTGGGCACTACTTTTGTGCCGGTTTTGGACTTGGGACGGTACTCTAGATACTTGAATCCAATTTTAAATACCATATTGATACTCTACTCCTGAATGCCTTTCATTGGAGTCCTATATTGTTCCGATCCGCCCATTTTTTACTTTGGGCGGTACTCTTGGGTTGACGCCTTAGATACTTGGATCCAATTTTTGACACCATAATCGTATTCCACTCCCGAAACCCTTTCATTTGAGTTCCATATTGTCCCGATCGTTCCACTTTGATTTTGACAGTACTTTTGGGGCGGTTTTAGGCCTGGGGCGGCTCCCTATATACTTGGATCCAATGTAAAATATCATATTCATACTCCTCTCCCGAATTCATTGGAGTCCTATATTGTCCCTATCGGTTCACTTTTCATTTTGGGCGGTACACTTGGGCGACGTCCTAGGTACTCGGATCTACTTTTCGACACCATATTTTTGGCAGTACTTTTGGATCGGTTTTGGGCTTGAGATAGCTCCCTAGGTACTTAGACCCAATTTTAAATATAATATTCATACTCTTCTCTCAAATACTTTTCATTTGAGTTCCATATTGCATCGATCGGTCCATCGGGCCCGAGGCTGCCTCCTAGATACTTGGACCCAATGTTTAATACCATATTCGTTTTTAACTCCAAAATACCTTTCATTTGAGTACCATATTGTCCCAATCGGTAAATATGTGCTGGTGGTGGTGGTGGCTTTTGGGGGTTGGGAGGTCCCTCAGACACCAAGGAATACATTTTTATGTCGGATGTGTTCTCTACTTTTAAATACCTTTCATTTGATACCCATATTGCCCAAAGCGGTAAAAATTTCCTGTTGTGTTTTTTTTGGGTTGGGGGAACCCCACCGACACTAAGGGTGTCATTTTTATTTCAAGTTCGCCCTCTACTGTTAAATACCTTTCATTTCATACCCATATTGTCCCAATCGGTAAACATGTCCGTTCGGATGGATTTTGGGATGGGGCGCCCCCCTAGGTTATTTCACCCCAAAGTTTTATATCAATTTCGTGGTGACATACAAATGTTGCTTAAATCGGTGCACCCATCTCTGAGATCTGGCTTTTTGAAAATTGGTGTAATTTTGACAAAACTTTATAAAAATTTAATTTTTATTGAAAATTAAAATTTAATTTTTATAGAAAATTTAGTCAAAATGTAATTTTTTTTAAAAAGGTTTGGCAAAATTAACTTTATACAAAATAATTAATTTTTATAAAAAATTTATACAAATTTAATTTTTATAAATTATTAGACAAATTTTGTCAAAATTTTATTCCTAAAAAAAATTTGTCAAAATTTAAAATTTTTGTAGAAAATTTTGTCAAAATTTAGTTTTTATGTCAAAATAAAATTTTTAGAAAAATTTTGTCAAAATTTAATTTTTATAGAAATTTTTTTCAAAATTTAATTTTTACAGAAAATGTCAAAATAAAATTTTTGTAGAAAATTTTTTCAAAATTTCAAAAAAAGAGAATGTTGTCAAAGTTTAATTTTTTTTAAAAATTTTTGTAAAAAATTTAGTCAAAATTTAATTTCTTATAGAAAATTTAGTCAGAATTATAAATTTATAAAAAATTTTGTCAATATTGAATTTTTATAAAAAAATTTATCAAAATTTAATTTATTAAAAAATAAAATATCAAAATTTAGTTTTTAAAGAAAATTTCATAAAAAATTAATTTTATAAAAAGATTTGCAAAATTTTATTTCTATAGAAAAATTTATTTTTATTGAAATTTTTTTTAAGATTTAATTTTTATAGAATTTTTTTTTTCCAAAATATAGTTTGTCAAAATTTAATTTTTATAAAAAATTGAATGAAAATGTTTTTAAAAAATTTGGTGAAAATTAAATTTTTATAAAATACTTTGTCAAAATTAAATTTTTATGGAATATATTGTCAAAATTTACATATTTGTCAAAACTCTATTTCTATAAATTTTGCCAAAATTTTACCTCTATTGAAATTTTTTTCAAGATTTAATTTTTAGAAAATTTTTTCGAAATATAGTTTGCCAAAATTAAATTTTTATAGAAAATTTTGTAAATATTTAATTTTTATAAAAAATGTTTCAAAATATAATTTTTATAAAATATTTGGTAAAAATTTAATATTTTAAAAAAATTTTTTGAAAATTTAATTTTTATAAAATATTTTATCAAAATTAACTTTTTATGGAATATTTTGTCAAAATTGAATTTTTATAGAATATTTTGATAAAATTTTATTTTTATAGAAATTTGTAAAAATTTAATTTGTATTAAAAATTTTTCAAAATGAGTTTTTTATAAAAAATGGGTTTTTAAGAGGTTTGTTTTCAAAAATTTACTTTTACAAAATTTTGCTCAAAAAAAAATTGTCAATAACCAATTTATTATTGACAAAAATTATTGTCGATAATTAATTGGTTGATATTTGATTTTTATAAAAAATTCTTGTGTCAGCCCTGCTTTTATGTAGGTCGAAATATTGCCTTTTCCATGACGTTGCAATAACCAATTCCTATATATAAATATTTGTTTCCTTTTCTCTCTAATTTTATTTTGCCAATTAAGAACCCAAAATAAATAATTACCCAACAATTAATCATGATGCAAGTAAATCGAACGATAATACCAAAAAAAAAGACTTACTACAACTCCACAGTTGTAGGAGAAGCTTACGTAAAAACGCAAATGTCAAAAAAAATCTATAACCAAAAAAACACAAAAATAAAACTAAAACTCATTGCAAATTACACATCTGAAATGTTAGAGAAACAACGACAATTAACCACAATGTAAAGTGAGGTGTCTGTCATGCTTTTCACAGCGTTTGCCACCCCATTACCCTTTTTTCATTGAGCTTGAATACTATCTACCTCAAACCCAAACTATTGAATGAATGTCGTTTATACATAGTATGTACGTATAACCAACAAAGTAGTCATACGCCTTGTGGTACCAGCCAGTCAAGCAACCAACCATGAGAATATGCATGCAATACTACAAACCCCACAATTACACTCGAAGAAATTTGCTTACCTCATCATCATCATCATCATCAACAACATCATTATTATAGAATGTATGCAGGGGGCTTTCATTCATTTAAACTTAACACCCACACATTAACATAAATGATAGAAACCAAGCAATGACATTGCATATGAGTTTTATTCATGGTTTGTGTTTTTGCAAAATCTCATTTCATCTCGCACACACCCTTGGTGCTTAACACACAACACACAGTACCCAGCACCCATGACATGCGCGCTTTGTGTTTGTTGTTTTGCTAAAACACCCCCTTTTTTTGGAATGTTATTGTTATTTTTGTAATAACAACAAATGTCTTTGTGGGAAGTGGGCAAAAAAACGAAGTAAGATGTAGACAACACATGATTTTGTGTGAATACTCGTATATGCAAAATAAACAACAACAACATTTGTTTAGAAATGAGACCGGTAAACAGCAGTAGCCCAATAACACACAAGAGAGATGTAGTAAAGGGAAAACGAGAGAGAATTTGTTCTGTTATTAATATGTCACAAAGCTTGGTGTATTGAAGCGTTCTCATTTTAAGAGAGTACATCATGCTGCATAGTATTGGAAGCTTAAGAGTTACGCTTTCAGCTAAAAGCAGCAGAGTTTGCAAATTTCTATGTTACAGCTTGATGCAGCACTGAGTTATTTGTGTTGTTGCTTACATCTTTGTATTTGTTTAAATGGGGTGCTTTTCGTTTCATTGTTTCATGTAAATCTTCTTTTGTATTTGGTGTGTGTATGGTGATTTGCTAAACACCGTGACAGTCGTGTACAGAAGAGTTGTATAGCAAGATCTTAATAAGGCAAAAAATTAGTTTTAAAAAAAGAAATAAAATAAAATAAAATTAAATAAAAAAAAATAAAAAAATAGAATAAAATGAAATAAAATAAAATGGTGCAAAATAAAATAAAACTACTTTGTTGCTTTTAATTAAAAAAGGTCGAGTAAACTAATCTACATATAAAATAAAATCAAGTAAAATCAAATGAAATAAAATAAACAAAAGTAAACTAAAAATGAAAAATTTTTTGAGTTCTTCGAAAATAACTGTTAAAAATTTAATAAAAAATTTGTCAAAAATAATTTTAGAGGCAATTTCTAAAACTTTTAAAAATTCAGTTTTTATTGCAAGACGTACATAATATGATTTACAGATACATAAAAATTATTTAAAAATAAAAAGCTAATGGAAATTTTTATGAGAATTTGTGCTGTAAGAAATTTTTTTGAAAATTTCTAAATTGAAATTTTTTGGAAAATTTTCCTTTCAAAATTTTACAAAGTTTGATTTTTATTAAAATTTTGCGGGAATTTTTTGTTATAGAAAAGTTTTGGGGAAATTTTGATTTCAATCGGAATATCGTTTTAAATTTTTTGATTTTTGAATCCTTTTTAAAAGGAGAGATGTCATAAGAGAGATGTAGTAAATGAAATAATTTATCTAAAAATGTGAAAATCATCTCAAAAAGTAATTTTCTCAAAATTTTTCAAAAAAAGTGCCGCAGTGGCTGCCTCACTCTTAAACTGTATGTCTATGGAGCGGATACCTAGAATAGTCTCCAGTGCCCTACTACTACTACTAAATTTCCCATTAAAAAGATCAGGGGATATTTGTTTTGTTTTGAAATATTTTTCTCTCAGTGTATTTGATTAAACGCGAGGGTGTACTTTTGAAAATTATTTTTTTATACAAATTTGTCTAAGACATATTTTTCTGAAGATTCTTGGCTTTAGAATATTCAAAAATATTATTTACACTCTCAGTCTCAGTCTCTCTTGTAAGCTTTGCTTGTTTTTGACTCGTAACACTCTTCTACAACTCACTGTATTACAGTTGACATTTCCATTGTGAGCGTTACTTGTTTTTGTTGTTGTTTTTTACTCTGTTACTTTTGCTGCTCATACTGTGTCATGGTGGTGGCAGGCTCTGGTTGAGAAAGAGCTGTGCTTTGCTGCTAGTCATATACACACTAAGTATACTATCATCCATCCATTCATACAAGAAGAAGAAGAGCAGCAGAGAACCTTCTTGAGTTGTGTGTTTTTTGCTGTTGCTGCTGCTGCTGGGAAATTTTTGCAACAGAAAAGCCAGTGTCATAATCGGCAATCAGTTTCGGAACATTTTCAGTGTAGAACACATCATACATAAAATAATAAAAAAGAACAAAAAATAAAATCATTTAAACAAAAAACGAAATAAAACAAAAAAAAATAAAATATTAAAAATAAAAAACAAAAAATAACAACCGGTCTTCCTGTTGATTTTTTTATAAAAGAAAATTTTAACTCCATTACATTTAAAGTTCTAAAAATTTGTATCTATCAAAAGAAAAAAAAAATAAACACACTCTCTTCTCTAAATGTTTAGAAAAGCTTAAAGTGCTCAACTAAAATTTAAACTAAAATAAAGCTTATCTATCCCAAAACCTTTAAAATCCTCTCGAAATTTAAAAAAAATATATAAAGTTTAACAAATACTATTAATAATTATGTAATCTTTGTGTTCCATCTCGAAACTATGACTCCAAATGTCATCTCGATAATCTTTCGATTTCATAAAAAAAACAACAACAACAAAATCGTACACCTTTAAGTCATATCGATAAGGTATAACTTAAGAAAACAAATACAAGAGTATACATACATACGTACATATGCATGTACATGCCCAAATAGATACATGCTGCTTACATTTTTAATATCCCACCATGTGTGTATAAAAAAATAACAAATATCTCATTAGATTATCATATGTTTGTGCGTGTATATGCATCTCATCCTCATTTGACAATCTACTCTCTTTCTCTCGCTCACCGCTTTTTTGAAACATTTTGGCACTGTTGTCATTTGCCACAACTAAGTATCTGTAAAGGTAAGTTTTTGCCAAATACCCGTTATAATACTCTTTGCCTATACACATACAAACACACACACACAAACCTAGTTATTTCTCTTCTTAGTGGAAAGGAATGAAGGCTAGCCTTCAAAAAAGAAAACATTGAGAGAAATGCATAGGGAGATATTTTTTAGACAATTAAAAACAGAGATTAAACTTTGCAAATGTAGTAAAAAATTTTAAAAATTTAATAGAAAAATTTAAAATTCAAATTAAAAAGAAAAAGAAAACAAAAATATTAAAAGCCAAATTTTCAATAGAAAAAGTTTCTATAGAAAAAAAATTATGACAAAATTTTTTATAGAAAAAAATGTTGACACAATTTTCCATAGGAAAAAAATTTTTACAAAATTTTCTATAGAAAAAATTTTGACAAAATTTTCCATAGGAAAAAAAATTTTACAATATTTTCAATAAAATGTTGACAACATTTTCTATAGAAACAATTTTGACAAAATTTTCTATAGAAAAATTATTGACAAAATTTTCCATAGAAAAATTATTGACAAAATTTTTTATAGAAAAAATTTTGACAAAATTTTCTATAGAAAAAAATGTTGACAAAATTTTCCTTAGGAAAAAAAAAATTTACAAAATTTTCTATAAAAAAATTTTGAAAAATTTTCAATTTAAGGCAATTTTGAAAATATATTTTACAGAAAAAAACAAAGAAAAATGTATAAAAAATTATTTTTGTCAATAATTCTTATAAAAATAACATTAAGAAAATTTAATTTTGACTAAATCTCTTTAAAAATAAAATTTTGACAAAAATTCAGTACGAATAAAGTTTTTATAAATTTCCTATAAATTAATTTTATTTTTTTGTTAAAACGGTAAGAACAAATTTCTAAGAAAATGTTTGATAAAAATAAAATTTGAAAATTTCTGATTTCGGATGGGGAGCTATCTATAATTCCGTTTATGCAAATTTGCCCATGAACATTCCATTAGGGACCAGGGGCAAACTTATTATAAATCAAGTGTTAAGGGGGCACTCCTCCCTTCATACACTTCCTAGCGGGAAATATTTACCGACCATGGCAAAATTAAGTTAAAATAAGAGGTATTTGGAAGTAGAACAAAAATTGTATATCCACTTTGGGGCCAAGTATTTGGTAGACCACCCACCCCCAAAATCGTCCACCCCTTAAACAGTCTAGATCCCATACAAAGTGGTCCTTCGACTTGACAACTTGTTGGCCGATTGACCTGAAATTTTGCACGTAATGTTCTTTTATGACTTCCAACAATCGTGGCATGTATGGTACGAATTGGCCTATAACCTAATATGGTTCGAATAGGTCTATAATATGATATAGCTCCCATATAAACCGAGCTCCCGATTTGTGATCTTGAGCCTTCGGATACGACCTCCAACGTCCGTTGTGAGATAGGTCCAAATCGCCTTATAATCTGATAAAGCTCCCATATAAACCTGAAAATTGGCACGTTACGTTCTGCTATAAATTCACAACACACTGATAAAGTTCCCATAAACACCTGATAAAGCTCCCCTATAAACCTGAAAATTGGCACGTTACATTTTGCTATAACTCCATAAAATAGCCATGCCAAGTATGGTCCAAATCGGTCTATAATCATCTGATTTGGCTGATATTTTGCGCGTAGTGTTCTCATACTACCTCAAACGTCCGTAGAAAGTGTGGCCCAAATCGGTCTATAATCTGATAGAGCTCCCATATAAACTGATCCTCAGATTTGACTTCTTGAACCTCTAGAGGGTTCAATTATTATCCGATTTGGCTGAAATTTTGCACGTTCCCATTTGCTATGATTTTTAATAGTCGTGCCAAGTATGGTTAAAATCAGATTATAACTTGATATAGCTCTCATATGATCCGATCCTTAGATTTGACTTTTTGAGCCTCTAGAGGGCGCAATTTTCATTTGATTTTGGCTGAATTTTCACATGTAGTGCTTTGCTATAACTTCCAACAGTCATGCCTAGTATGGTCCAAATCGGTCCATAATCTGATATAGCTCCCATGTAAACCTATTCTCAGATTTGACTTCTTGAGACTCTCGAGGGCACAATTATTAACCCATTTGGCAAAATTTTGCACTTCACGTATTACTATAACTTCCAACAGGCGAGTTAAGTATGGCCCAAATCGGTTGAAAACCTGAGACCATATAAACCGAACTCCCAATTTGAGAACTACAGCCCATGAAAGCCTATTTTGTTATCCGATTTGGCTGAAATTTTGCACTTAGTGTTCTGCTACGACCTCTAACTTCCGTAGAAAGTATAGTCTTAACCGGTCTATAACCAGATATAGCTCCCAAGTAAACCGATCCTCAGATTTGACTTCTTGAGCCTCTAGAAGGGGCAATTCTCAGCTAATTTGACTGAAATTTTGCATGTTGTTCTTAGCTATAACTTTTGAAAGTCGTACCAAGTGTGGTCGAAATCGTTTAATAATCTGATGTAGCTGCCATATAAACCGATCTCCGTTTTGACTTCATGAGCCTCTAGAGGGCGCAATAACTATCCGATATGGCTGAAATTTTGCTCTTTGCGTTTTGTCGTGACTTCCAATAGCTATGTCACGTATGGTCCAAATCGGTCTATAACCTGATATAGCTTCTATATAAACCGATCCTCAGATTTGACTTCTTGAGCCTCTAGAGGGCGTTGGTTTCATCTGATTTGGCTCAAATTTCGCATGTAGTGTTATGCTATAACTTTTAACAGTCGTTCCAAGTATGGTCGAAATCGGTTGATAATCTGATCTATAGCTGTCATATAAACCGATCTCCCGTTTTGACTTCTTCAGCCTCTAGAGGACGCTTTTATTATCCAATTTGGCTGACATTTTGCATGTAGTGTTCCGCCATAACTTTTAACAGTCGCATCGAATATAGTCGAAATCGGTTAATAATCGGATATAGCTGCCATATAAACCTTTCTCCGATCTTTGACTTCTTGAGCCTCTGGAGGGTGTAATTTCTATCCGATATGGCTGAAATTTTGCACTTTACGTTTTGCTATAACTTCCAACAGCCATGTCGAGTATGGTCTAAATCGGTCTATAACCTGATATAGCTCCCATATAAACCCATCCTCAGATTAGACTTCTTGAGCCTCTAGAGGGCGCAAATTGCATCTGATATGGCATAATGTTGTGTTATGCTATAACTTTTTACAGTCTTGCCAAGTATGGTCGAAATCTGGTAAAAATCTTATAAAGTTGCCATATAAATCGAACTCCCGATTTGAAATCATGAGCTCCTGGAAGCCGTTGTTGTTGTTCAACTTGGCTGATATTCTGCATGTAGTGTTCTGACACGACCTCCAACGTCCGTTGTAAGTATGGTCCAAATCGGCCTATAACCTAATATAGCTCCCATATTAACCCATCTGTCGATTTGAGATCTTGAGCCCCTAGAATCCGTAATTGTTGTCCGATTTGCTTGAAATTTCCCCCCAAAAGTTTTGATACTATGTTCATGGTGATTGGTTATTAAGATTCATTCTGGCTGAACTTCATACTTGTTCATACTTGTTTATTGTGGTAACAATTCTTTTCCGTGTATGTTGTGTGTCTATGAATTTTCTAGAGATTTCCCTATGAATTTTCTTTTCATTGCACATTTGTATTCAATGCTCTTCAAATGGCCTCAATGGAATTCCAATAGCAATCTTCAATAATTGGATTATCACAATATCCTTCATACGTTCATTCACCGGTTCTAGTTGAGGGTTATAACCAACATTTTAGTTAAGTACTTACGAACAAGTTAAAAATACACATTTGGAATGTGCCTTACTATTGTAGCATATTTTTAGGGGGACAGTCATTTCCTATGACATCTGCAAAGCAGATAATGACATTTCTTTAAGTTAAGTAAATACCATTAAATGGAAAATCAGATTAATGACAATTTTTTGCTTGTAGGGATTTATTGCAGCATAAACTTGACTACATAACGAAAAACTTGCTGGTTGGTTAGGAATCATTATCATATAACAAAAAATACTAAATATATAACACATTTCCTTATGCCACAATACAAAATTTATTTAACAATGTAGCAAAATTAGTTTTACATTGGCATGTTGTAACCGCTCAAAGTTTGTTATAACAACTTTTGTATATTGAGTTAAAGTTTCATAGTCTTTATTGCCATTATTTTCTGGCTGTGAGAGTTTTGCCTTTTATTACCTTCTCCAAAAAATTACCTAATCAAAAATATCTTTCGCCAATTGGCACTCAATGAGTTTGCTCACACCCTTATCCCCAAAATATCTGTCAATATCCCGGAGCACGTGTATGTGCTTCAGAATAGAATATTTATGTCCTTTATAGAATAACAACATTAAAACAAATGTAACTTCTCCGAAAATGGCGACTTTTTTGGTTTTGTTCTACGAATACAAAACACTTCATCATTTGATTGTCATAGATTCGAAATCCTATACCCATTCGAGTGAAACATACAAAAACCAACTACAATCATCATGTAAAAATAAAACAGCAACTGAAACAAAGTCGCAAAACAAGCGCCCAGCTAACTTTTCCTATGGAATGACAACAATTGACCATGTGATGGGGTAGCTGTAGTGATGGCTATGATGATGATGATGATGGCGATGATGTGACAACAGTTGTTCATAATGCCTGTAGTTGTTGCTACTCTTACCCCTGCTTGCCTTCAGGTTCACTTATTTAGTTTTGAGTTGTCGTTGTTGTTGTTGCTACTGTTGATATGACAACACTAAGTTAATTTTAGAAACATTTGATATTTGTTTTTAGTCTCTTTCTCTAGTACATTGGCATTTAGTTGCGTGAAACATACAAAATAAAACAAAAAAACAAAACATTGTGTGACAACAACTAGTGATGACAATGACTGCCTCTGGATGTATGGATTTAGTATATCTCATCCCATCCATGAGAATGAGCATGATATTTTGTTTTCTCCAGCACCGGAAAAGTGCCCCAGCCAGCAGCAGCAAAACAATTGTGGGCGTTTTGAGGGTGCTTTCGCTGATGATGATTCACCTTGTTTTCGTTTTTGAAAACTATTTTCATATATTTCCATAACATACGACTACTCATAGGATAGGATAGGACGACATAGGATATTGAGTCCATAAAAGTCGTATTTTTCATCCGATTTTGATGAAATTTGAAAAAGTCCCATCAAAATTCACTGTTGCAAATTTCATCAAAATCGGATTAAAAATGCTCCTTTCATAGGCTCAGAGTCTATATGGCAGCTATATCCAATTATGGCCCTATCTGGACGATATTCAACACAAAGGTGTAGAGGTACCAAACCTCACTTTTTCAAATTTCATCAAAATCGGATGAAAAATACGACTTTTATGGACTCAATACCGGGAGATCGGTCTATATCGCAGCTATATTCAAATATGATCCAATCTAAACCATATTTAACAAGACTGGGTAGGGTCTACCAAAACTAACTGTGCCAAATTGAATCGAAATCGGATAAAAAATGTTCCTCTTGTGAGCTCAATACCCTATACCGGAAGATCGGTCTTTATGGATGCTATATCCAAATAGGGTCCGATCTGGACCACATTCAAAAAAATTGTGCCAATGTGCCAAATTTCATCGAAATCGGATGAAAAATGTCCATTTATATTTTCGGGAGATCGGTCTTTACGACAGCTATATCCAAATAGATCCGATCTGGATCACATTTGTTGGGAATGGGTAGGGGTCTACCACAACTCACTGTGTAAATTTTCACCGTAAATCGGGTATTAAATGGATCTTTTATGGCCTTAATACCCTATATCGGGAGATCGGGGGGTCTGTTAATAGGGCAGCTATATCAAAATATGGTGCGATCTGGACCACACTTCACAGAAATGGGTAGAGGTCTACCAGAACTTACTGTGCCAAATTTCATCGAAATCGGATTTATTTTCTCGAGACTTTTAAGTCTGGAGATCGCTCTATATAGCGGCTATATATAACAAAATTCCGATTTTATGAGATCAGAGGGTCAGGTTCATATACAAACAATACAAAATTCTCAATAATTGTTTGGAAATTGTTTTTATACCCAAGATATCTGCAAAATCATAAATACCCAGCTTTCGGGTATATATAGGTAAATATCCGGGTATTTGCCCAATTTACCGGGTAAATACCTTTTGGGTATTTACCCATCGGTCAACTCTAGATATGGACCGATTTTGATCATTCTGAGCAGAGTTATTGAAAGGCATAAAAGAAGTTATTGTGCAGATAAATTGGTTGAGATTTACGCCCTCTAGGGGATCAAGAATTTAATTTAAAAAACGTTTGTAGCGCTCTTATTGAAACCCCAGATATATACTTAATGGAGTCGCATATCAATATTTCGAGGTGTTACTAACGGAATGGCAAGAATAGCATATCACAATCTATGGTAGTGGGTATAAAAAGGTCTTCGTATTCTATTTCCAGTTTACCATAAAGCAGGCCAAGAAGCCTAGAATTTTTCTCCTTTGCAAAGTTCCATCCCAGTCAACGCCTACCATTTCCCCCAAAGTACATCGAACTTTGTTGCAAATCCATCACATTTGCCTTTTTTGTCCATACATGATACATTTAACACAAAAACTGGCATTTTCATGACACTTAACTTTACAGTCGCTCTGCTTTCACATCCACTTTGAGTTCAGGTCATGATGAAATTTTGGATTGTACGCAATTAACGCTTTTAATGAAATGAATTAATGCCGCCATTTAATGACCAGGTTGAGACACGTACACGTAAACGAAGATAATCTATCACAGCCAGTTGGTATATGGGGAATTCATGCTAAGAATACAATGAAATTTATGATGACAATAGCAAAGATATTTTCGCATGACTTTAATAAATATAATTTGCGAAAAGGGGGATATGGAAACCGTAGTTTTAGTACTACACGGGTAATTGACCAACAGCTGTAAAATTGAGGTGAACTACTGCCAGAGAATTCTATATGGGGGCGAAGAGTAGTTATATGACCTATGCAAAACTTGCAGATATCTACAGCAAAATGTTTCATTTATTTTTATAATATTTTTGATATATTTTAAAGTTTATGCAAATCTAAATTTGCCCATGAATATTCCATTTAGGGACAGCGGAGATATTTCTCTTATATCAATGAGTGCTGACCGATATGAAGCTCAATGATTTCTGGACTTCATAAATATCATGCTCTTTTCATTTCATTCTGGCCTAATACGAGTACACTTCCCACACATAAAATGCTCTTTTTTATAGATTCTTTAAAAATTCTTAAATTATTCCTTCATTCCTTAATTTTCTCTAAAATCCTCCAAAAGACCTTTAACATTAAAGCTCTTAAGTCACCAATACCAATATAAGGTGCCATAGTACCATCCCGCCCTACTCACCACTTAAAAATGGTGAAAAATTCACTCATGTGTAACATTAACTACACAAGGGCGTTGCTATATAAAAACAAAATAACTTTAATGCCCGTGTTCACAGTCGTGGAAAATCACATAACAAAAGCAAGCAGACGTAGGGAGATTTGAAGGATATGAATATAAGTTGAACAGCATCCCACCCAACAATAACACCTACAACAACAAACAGTTATAAACTCCCCCACACGCCTTTTGAACTTTACACACAGAGGTGGTGAAATAACAACAACAAAGAAGAGAAAAAAGTGTCATGTCGTTCTCCCTCTGGATATACTCGTAGATGAACGAAGTGCATGTACGAATACACATATTCATATACAGTGGCATATTTCTCAATGAATGTCATTGTCACATAAATGGGATAAAAAGAGCAGAAGGAAATATATGACAGCAAATGAAAGAGAGGGAGAGAGTGCGAGCCGTAAAGAGATGTTATTAAAGCTAAAGTCCTTTACAGTGAATGATGGTTTCTTAGCATGGGAATGAGGTTTATATATAAGGAGAATTTCGGAGATTGTGAGAATAAGAAAAAAGGAGAATTGGAAATTTTGAATGTAATGAGAGCTGTTTGAAACCAAAGTTTAAGAGATTTTTTTAAAGATTCTCAATGTAGCCTGAGATGAGCTAAAGTTTGAGTTTCAATCTGTGAGGCTTGGTATAGCTCTAGAAAGTGAGAGTTATTAATTGATAATTTCCAAGAGGATGGGAATAATACACGTTAAAAATTTTTGCAACAAATGCAAAGTTAAATACAACCAAAATAATATGCAATAAAATAATTTTAAACAAAATAAAATAAAATAAAATAAAATAAAATAAAATAAAATAAAATAAAATAAAATAAAATAAAATAAAATATAATAAAATAAAATAAAATAAAATAAAATAAAATAAAATAAAATAAAATAAAATAAAATAAAATAAAATAAAATAAAATAAAATAAAATAAAATAAAATAAAATAAAATAAAATAAAATAAAGTAAAATAAAATAAAACAAAATAAAATAAAAAATAAATAAAAAAAAAATTAAAATAACATAAAATAAAATAAAAAATAAATTTAAAAAAATAAAATAAACATAAAATAAAATAAAAAACAAAATGAAATAAAACAAAATAAAATAAAATAAAATAAATTAAAATAAAATAAAATAAAATAAAATAAAATAAAATAAAATAAAATAAAATAAAATAAAATAAAACCAAATATAATAAAACAAAAAAAAAAATAAACATAAAAATAAAAAAAAAATAAAAAAGAAAATGAAATAAAACCAAATAAAATAAAATAAAATAAATTAAAATGAAATGAATTGGAATGAAATGAATTGAAATGAAACGAAATGAAATGAGAAGAAATAAAATAAAATAAAATAAACTAAAATAAAATTAAAAAATAAAATAAAATAAATAGTATTAAAACGACAAAACTAAAAAATAATAAAAAATATAATTATTCAGAAAAATAAAGCAAAAAAAACGTTTATAAAGTCAATAAAGCGACCACTATAAAAATACAAATTTTATCACTAATTTCATCTTTTCTTATACTTACCAAAGATTGTGAATAATTTTGTATATAGTTTTGTTTATGTAAATAATTTTTGTATTGTCTTATAAATCACTTTTCTAAAATATCCCACAAAATTGTTCTGTTCTGCTTGCCTTTGTGTCATGTCTAACCTTTTGTTTTCTATTTTTTAACTTTTAGATTAGCACCTTATTCTTCTCGGCCATTAACTGAAGATGTCAAACATAGATTTTCAAGGTAAGTTTGAAAATTTTTTCTGGACCTTTTGTATGTTTCAAATTTTATGTTTAATATTATAGTAGTAATTTAAGTGTACCATTAATATCACCATAATTTACGAAGTAAAAACAAGAAAAGTCAATGCAAGATTTTAATTTTTGATTAAAAATGCATATATGCATGTGTAAACACAGAATTTTATAGGTTATGCAATAAAGAACAGACCTGTGGAAAAATACCTACAAATAGCTCAATGAAATGCATCAACCAATGATGTGGTTGAAAAAGAGCTTGATTAAAATTCACCCATATGCGAAAATTGCTCTTAGAATCAGAAATATTAGAAAAAAGCAGACAACAATAACAAAATACTTGTGAACATTTTTGATTGTTGTACATCTTTGCAATTTGCAAGAAAATGCAAAGCATTACTGTCATTGCCTAATAAAAAAAACAGCAATCGTTCGTTTTCTGTATTGTTGATCTTCTTTATCATAGCTCTTTGCCTATGTGCGTTCAAGTTGGAAACATGTAATCTTTTAATGGCATAACAATCTGATGAGGCCCTTGACAAGGCCGAAATTGCGATCGTTGTAGCCTGCCCTACACATTCAAGCACACCACATTGTCGAGACTCTTTAAATGGTTTTTGTTGTTTTGTTTTTCTATTCGAAATGGATACAAGAACGAAACACATTGGTCTAAGCTGGAATCAAAAAATAGAATGAAAAAAAAAATTAAAATTTATTTTATTTTAAATATGTAAATTTTTTTTCTAAAAAAATGACGTAAAATTTCTTTATTAAAATATTTTTCTAGAAAGTCATTATGAATTTTTTTATTAAAAAAGTTCAAGATGGAAACATGTAATCTTTTAGTGTCATAACAATCTGATGAGGCCCCTGGCAAGGCCGAAATGGCGATCGTTATAGCCTGACCTACACATTCAAGCACACCACATTTTCTAGACTCTTTAAAGGGTTTTTGTTGTTTTGTTTTTTCTATTCGAAATAGAAACAAGAATGAAACACATTAGTCTATGCTGGAATCAAGTAACAAAATGAAAAAAAAAATTAATATTTCTTTTTTTTTAAATTTTGTATTTTTTTTTTAAAATGACATAAAATTTGTTTATTAAAAGTTTTGTAAACTATTTTTCTAGAAAGTCATTATGAATTTTTTTTAATAAAAAAATTCAAGATGTCCCGCAGGACCGTATAATGGTCAGGCAGTCTTAAACAGATCTAAGTACCTAGGTTCTCAATGTAGACCCCAGGCCCATTCTGTCCTCTAGCTTTGATCTATCCGTGTAACATGATCTTCCAGATGGCAATACCGGGGTTCCGTCAATCAAAGACTATGCCGATGGCAGCAGTGCCTTGCACTCGACTTCAAGGTTCAACTCAGGTATCCGGTCGGAAACCTCTTCCCTACCTTCCAGGTTTCCTATCGTCGCCTCGATTATACCGCGATGGTATGAGCTGCCCCCATTCTCAAGCCATTCTCCCATCACCTTAAGTCTCATAGCCGCAGTAGCTGCCTCACACTTAATCTGTATGTCAATGGGCCGGATATCTAGAATGGTCCCCAGTTCCCTAGTGGGCGAGGTCGTCATCGCTCCGCCTATGCCAAGAAACATGTTCTCTAAACCTGTTGTATGCTGCTTATGTTGCTCTTTTTCTCCATAGCAGTCCACCAAACTACTGAGGCGTAAGTAAGTATTGGTCTAATCACGCTCCTGTAGAGCCGGTGGGCTATTCTTGGATTCAGGCTCCATTTCGAGCCTACGTCCCGTCTACATAGTGCCCAACATCTGTGAGCCCCACGAAATGTGCTGAGAGTTCGCAACGCACCCCATTAGTACCTCGTTGCCTATCTGTTTTGCTTTCCTCACCAGCCTTTGCAGCTCCGACGTGGGTGGCGGTTTTGTATGTCTCACCCTGGTTTTGTCCCTGTCTCACCAATGTTGCAACCGACGTTGACAACTCTGGGGAAAATATATAATTAAAATTTTTATGACAAATAACGCAGGTCCTCGGCCGAGTACCAGTGTTAGCATAGAATAATTGGTAGTTGATATGGTTCAGTCCAGAAACTTCGTTCCGGGTCGTCCATGGCTTCTGAATTAAGGCAATATGAATCTTGCCCTTGTTGATTTTCTCCACCAGATCGTGTGTAGCAGTCTCGCTCCGGTGAAGGTTTATCTGGATACCTCAATCATTGGTCCTCCAGTAAATGGGCATCTTGGGATTAGGTGATGATCTCATCATCTGCTCCCTGTTCTTTAGACTGCATTGACTTTCCTTTCACTGATATCATCGTTTTAGGTTCTATGCCTAGTCTAGTCTTCCGACTTTTTATTAAGTCGGTAATGGTTCCATCGTCGGGTCCCTGTTCATTAGGCTTTATTGGGTTTCCATTCCCTGTACTGCCTGATGTTTCAATACTACGGCCCCCTGTTTGTTGGGCGGTTGAATCTCCTGCCACTGCACGGCCTGATGTCGCAGAATGAAAAATTCTGACTATCCTAGTCTCCCCAATCTTGAAAAAGACAGTCAAACTTTTCACGGAGACTTGATTAATGTCAACCACAAAGAGAGTTCCTTCCTCCTTCTCCTCCCTCCTTCTCCTCCCTGTGGAAGACCCACTTCTGTGCGACCAAACCTTCGTTTTGCTTGCCCAAAAATCCCAACATGCGTTCCGTCGCAAATTTACTGCCCCATTGATGAAGACCGTAGCCTTTGTAAGCTGGGGGATATCCATCTTTCTCACCAGGCCGAACTTTGCGCCCTCCCAGGGAGCGTAAATATCTCTGGCGAGCTGTTTGACGGTATCAATACATTCCGCCGACGCAAAACGCAGCGTAAAGATGTCCCCTCTAAACTCGCAGCTCATTATTTGTGTGGGTGAACCCTCTACAGAGTTCCCCATATGTTCAAAAATCCGATCGTTAACCAGATCCTCCACTTGGGACCGATGATCTGTTGGAATCCTACCGGATGCACAGCCGATATTGATGACTGCATAAGTCAGCTCATCTCTGTTGTGCTTCCTTGCCACTCCTCCGTAAGAGGGCGGCTCCTTACCATTCTTGGCGATCATCTTCCGCTTCCGTGATGGAGCTATTTTTCTTCTTCAGTATTTTAGCAGTGTTATGCTCTTCGTGAGGTGTGATTCTTTTGACAGCTTCCGTCGTAGTGCTGGGAATGTCAGTCCTATCCTTTCCAGCATCTTGCACTTTTGCCCGATTACGCTGCCGGTACATACTCCTCTGTCTCCTTCGTAGTGCACCGGATGGCTTTCTTGGTCTTCTTGTGAGCTGACCATTCTTAGCGACCATCTTCCCCTTCCGTGATGGCTGTGGCCTCATTTTGGAAGTCACAGTCCTCCATGAGGACTCAGGGGCCGTGTGCGCTTCCTTCGTTCCTATTCCGACTTTGTCTACCTACGCAGTACACTGTCTGGAGTCTCCATTGCGGGATGGCTGGCTTGGTTTTACCAGAGTACTTGAAAGCAGGGAGCTATTTTTCTTCTTCAGTATTTTAGCAGTGTTATGCTCTTCGTGAGGTGTGATTCTTGGAATGTCAGTTCTATCCCTTCCAGCATCCTGGACTTTTGCCCGATTACGCTGCCGGTACATACTCCTCTGTCTCCCTCGTAGTGCACCGGATGGCTTTTTTGGTCTGCTTGTGAGCTTAGCAAAGCCATCGCTCACTTCTGCTGTCATCCCCATGCCTCATCTCTTGATTCGGCTGCGATTACTGTTTCATTGACACAGTCGCTGTCTGAATGCGAGTCAGAACAGAACTGGTTTATGCGTCTCTTCCTCATTAACTAGTCTGACGACTAGTTGTGCGCTTGAAGCATTACTATCGACTACAGGTGCCATGGCACCCACACCTATAGGAGGGGAGGACAACATGCTGCGGTCTGACGCCACCACCGCAGATGTTGAGTATTTGGAGTCCATTTCTAGCCTGCTCCAAAAGGCTTTAAAACTTTTTTCGTAAGGTAGTACCTATTCCGAGATACGGATATATATTTATTTTTTCTTTGAGGAGCGAAATAAAAACACGTCCGCTTCACTCAACGGCTACATATAAAAAAAGTTAATAAATATTTTTTTCTTGATGTAAAATTTTGTAAATTTGTTTTAAATTTTAAATTTTATATTTTATTTTTTTAATTTTGTATTTTTTTTTTTAAAATGCGTAATTTTTTTTTTTTTAAAAATTCCTAAACATTTTTTTTAAAAATTCGTAAAATTTTTTTCAAACAATAATTCATAAAATTTTCATAAAACTCGTAATATTAAATACAAATATTTATATAAATATTTTTTTCTTGATGTACAATTTTGTAAATTTTTTTTAAATTTTATATTTTATTTTTTTAATTTTTTTTTTAAAAAATTCGTAAATTTTTTTTTTAAAAAATTCGTAAAATTTTTTTCAAACAATAATTCATAAATTTTTTTTAAAAAATTCGTAAAATTTTTTTAAAAAATTCGTAAAATTTTTTTAAAAAATTCGTAAATTTTTTTGTAAATTCGTAATTTCTTTTTCTACAAAATTTTATAGTTTTTTTCTGATATTGCCATACAAATTTTTTTTGTTGTTTCATTTTATTGTAGGACTTCTTTGTCCATTTTTTTTAATATTGTAATGTGTTTTCCTTAAAATTTTGCTAAATTTTTTGACCAAAAAAATTTTATAATTTTTATACCCTCCACCATATAAACCGATCTTGGGTCTTGACTTTTTGAGCCCCTAAAATGCGCAATTCTTATCCGATTGGAATGAAATTTTGCACGACGTGTTTCGATATGACTTCCAACAAGTGTGCTAAGTATGGTTCAAATCGGTCCATAACCTGATATAGCTGCCATGTAAACCGATCTTGGGTCTTGACTTCTTGAGCCCCTAAAAGGCGCAATTCTTATCCGATTGGAATGAAATTTTGCACTTCGTGTTTTGTTATGACATCCAACAACTTTACTAAGTATGGTTCAAATTGGTCAATAACCTGATACAGCTGCCATATAAACCGATCTTGGGTCTTGACTTCTTGAGCCTCTAGAGGGCGCAATTCTTATCGGATTGGAATGAAATTTTTCACTTCGTGTTTTGTTATAACATCCAACAACTGTACTAAGTATGGTTCAAATTGGTCAATAACCTCATATAGCTGCCATTTAAACCGATCTTGGGTCTTGACTTCTTGAGTCTCTAGAGGGCGCAATTCTTATCCGATTGGAATGAAATTTTGCACTTCGAGTTTTTTTAGGACATCCAACAACTGTGCCAAGTATGGTTTAAATCGGTTTATAACCTGATACAGATGCCCTATAAACCGATCTTGGGTCTTGACTTCTTGAGCCTCTAGAGGGCTCAATTCTTATCCGATTGGAATGAAATTTTGCACTTCGTGTTTTGTTATGATGTACAACAACTTTGTCAAGTATGGTTCAAATCGGTCAATAACCTGATACAGATGCCCTATAAACCGATCTTGGGTCTTGACTTCTTGGGCCTCTAGGGGGCACAATTCTTATCCGATTGGAATGAAATTTTGCACGACATGTTTCGCTACGACTTCCAACAACTGTACTAAGTATGGTTCAAATCGGTCCATAACCTAATATAGCTGCCATATAAACCGATCTGGGATCTTGACTTCTTGAGCCTCTAGAGGTCGCAATTCTTATCCGATTGGAATGAAATTTTGTACGTCGGTTCCTCTCATGACCTTCTACATACGTGTTCATTATGGTCTGAATTGGTCTATAGCCTCATACAGCTCCCATACAAATCGATCTCTCTATTTTACCTCTTGAGCCCCCAAAGGGCGCAATTCTTATTCGAATTTAATTGTGGTCCGAACGGCACCATATCTTGATATCGCTCTAACAGCAGAGCAAATTTTTCTTATATCCTTTTTTGCCTAAGAAGAGATGCCGGGAAACGAACTCGACAAATGCGATCCATGGTGGAGGATATATAAGATTCGGCCCGGCCGAACTTAGCACGCTTTTACTTGTTTTTTCTTAAAAATAATATCAACATTTTATTTCTATAGTAAATTTTGATGACATTGTTTTCTAAGAAAAAATTGTATTGCCTTGAAAATGCATGGTTATAATGACAACCTTGGCCTTCAATAATTTTTGTGCCATAAAATACCCCAACAAACATTTTTTACAATGCCTTCTTTATTTTTGATATCTCTCTCTCTTCTGCCCTCTAGAGAATTGTTGTAAAAACTGTATTATATTGACATTGAAATCCATATTAGTAATTAAGTTGAATTTCGTTTTTTTCATATATTTTTATTACTTCCGTCCTATATTGGCATTCTAATATTCCATGGGGATACTGTTCCATTCCCAGACTATTTACGTAAATGAAAAACGGGCCACCATCGTCATAATCATCATCATCGCCTCAGCCATCAAACGCCATAATCTATGCGGGAACTTCGCCACATCAGTCACGAGTATGTGTTGTTGTTAGTTTTTCTAAGGGAAATCTTGCAACAACATTGGTTTTTTTTCTTCTAAATTTTTGTTGGTGTTGTTATTATTGGCTTTCGAACTAAGGCCGTAAATATTGATAATGGTGCTAACTAAAATTTATCGCAATAAATAAACAATTAAGCAGTTTTTGTAAAATTTAGGGGCGTTGACTTTGAAACAAAAACTGAAAACACGAAACACACAAACAAAACAAATTACACACTTAAATAATGGCAACAACAAAAAACATACAAAGGTTTTGTTTTTTGTTTCTACTACTACCATTTTTGTTGTTGCAAAATCACATTTAACTACACACGTAGTTTATCTAGACAATTTGCCATAATCTTATAAATAGACATTATTGCATGTGTTTAAAAAGAGTGTGTCTGGTGCGGGGGGAAAGGGGTTGTAAAGTGAGGAAGTGGCATTACTTTAACGCTATTTTAGTTTTTTTTTGTGCATTCATTAAAAGCGCTATTAAACTGTGTTAAATGGCGTTGGTGCAGACGATGTAGAACAAATTATGTCACCTTTGGCGGTGGATGACTAACAATGAGAAAAAGACAACAGAAACAACAAACAGGGAAACGAAAAGAGTTTGGTTTGTGTCTATGGCTTTGATATTGAACTTTTTCGGGGAACACCTTGCAGAATTAAATGTTATTTTGGAAAGCTGTTGCCAACACTGTTAGACAAAATATAAAAAAAACAGTATTGCAAAATGAAATGACCAATATTTTTTTAAATTTTTTTTAATTTTTTTTTTTTTTAAATTTGGCAATATCGTTTTTATACTCTCCACCATAGGATGGGGGTATACTAATTTAGTCATTCTGTTTGTTACTACTCGAAATATTCGTCTGAAGCCCTAAAAGTATATATATTCTTGATAGTCATGACATTTTATGTCGATCTAGCCATGTCCGTCCGTCTTACCGTCCGTCCGTCTGTCTGACGAAAGCACGCTAACTTCCGAAGGAGTAAAGCTAGCCGCCTGAAATTTTGCACAAATACTTCTTTTTAGTGTAGGTAGGTTGGGAATGTAAATGGGTCATATCGGTCCATGTTTTGATACAGCTGCCATATAAACCGATCTTGGGTCTTGACTTCTTGAGCCACTAGAGGGCGCAATTCTTATCCGATTGGAATGAAATTTTGCACGAAGTGTTTTGTTATGATATCCAATAAACTGTGCCAAGTATGGTTTAAATCGGCCCATAACCTGATATAGCTGCCATATAAACCGATCTTGGGTCTTGACTTTTTGAGCCTCTAGAGGGCGCAATTCTCATCCGATTGGAATGAAATTTTGCACTTCGTGTTTTGTAATGATATCCAATAAACTGTGGCAAGTATGGTTCAAATCGGCCCATAACCTGATATAGCTGCCATATAAACCAATCTTGGGTCTTGAGCCACTAGAGGGCGCAATTCTTATCCGATTTGGCTGAAATTTTGCATGACGTATTTTATTATGACTTTCAACAACTGTGCTAAGTATGGTCTTAATCGATTCATAACCTGATATAGCTATCATAAAACCCGATCTTGGGTCTTTACTTCTTGAACCACTAGAGGGCGCAATTCCTATCCGATTTGGCTGAAATTTTGCACGACGTATTTTATTATGACTTTCAACAACTGTGCTAAGTATGGTCTTAATCGATTCATAACCTGATATAGCTGTCATATATACCGATCTTGGATCTTGACTTCTTGAGCCTGTAGAAGGCGTAATTATTATCCAATTTGGCTGAAATTTGGAATAACGGCTTTTCCCATAATCTTCAACTTACGTTTTAAATATGGTCCGAATCGGTCTATAGCCTGTCCGATTTGGCTGAAATTGAGCATGTGGTTTTCCGTTGTGATTCCCAACAACTGTGCCAAATACGGTCCGAATCGGTCTATAACCTGATAAAGCTCCCATATAAACCGATCTCCCGATTTGACTTCTTGAGCCCTTACAAGCCTCAAATACCTACCAAATACCTTTTATTGAACCCCATGTCTTGAGGTGTACGGGGCCTCCTATCGCTTGAACTTATTTTTTATACCATATTTGTAATCTACTTCCGAATACCTTTTTTATTTGAGTTCCATATTACCATGATCGTCCTATATGTCCATTTTGGACGGTTTGGTTCTGAGGCAGCCCCCTAGGTAACTACATCCAAGGCCCCTCAGACACCAAGGAATACATTTTTATGTCAGATTTGTACTATACTTTTAAATACCTTTCGTTTGATACCCATATTGCCAAAAGCGGTAAAAGTGTCCTGTTGGTTGGTATTTTTGGGGGTTGGGAACCCCCCGACACTTTGGGTGACATTTTTATGCCAAGTTAGTACTCTACTCTTAAATATCTATCATTTGATATCCATATTGTCCCAATCGGTAAACATGTCCGTTCGGGTGGGTTTTGGGGTGGGGCGTACCCCCCCGGTTATTTGACCCCAAAATTTTGTACCAATCTCGTGGTTTTGGGGTACCATAAGGTGGCATCCGAGATCTAGCGTTTTTGAAAATTGTGGTAAGGGGAAGGGTCCGCCCCCCTTTGGATATCGACAAATGTAGTACCCTATTTTCAACGGGGTCTCAAACCCTACCATCTGTGAAAATTTCAAGCAAATCGATTTAGCCGTTTTTGAGCCTGTACGGAACAGACTAACAAACATACAAAGCGCAACAAACAGCGTGATTTTTCGAATATATTCCAGCTCGAGATCATATTCAATGTTTTCTATTCAAAGAATAGCATAACAAAGAACTTATAAAAGTTGATTTTGACTTCCCTCTAGAGGGCGCAATTAGTATCCGAATTGGCTGAAATCTTACACATGGTGTTTTGTGAGCACTTCCAATAATTATGCCAAGTATGGTTCAAATCGGTCTGTAACTCGATATAGCTGCCATGTAAACCGATCTCCCGTCTATACTTCTTGAGCCTCTAGAGGGCGCAATTTTTATCCTATTTGACTGAAAGTGTGCACATGGTGTTTTGTTATGACTCCCTATAACTGTGCCGAGTATGGCTCAAATCGTTTGATAACCTGAAATACCTCCCTTACGAACCGATCTCCCGACTATATTTCTTTGGCCTCTAGAGGGCGCAATTCTTACCCGATTTGGCTGAAATTTTGTACGCGGTGTTTTGTTATGATTCCCAATAACTGTGTCAAATTCACATGGTTTTTTGTTATGACTCCCAACAAATATGGCAAATATGGTCAAAATCGGTCTTTAACGCGATATAGCTGCCATATAAACCGATCTCCCGATTTTATTTCTTGAGCCCCTAGAGGGCGCAATTTTTATACGATTTGTCTGAAATTTTGTACATGATGGTTTGTTATGACTCCCAACAACTTTGACAGGTGTGGTCCAAATTTGTTCATTATCTGATATATTGTAGCTCCCATACAAACCGATATCGCGACTACATTCCTTGAGCCTCTAGAGGGGGAATTCTTATCCGATTTGGCTGAAATTTTGCATATGGTGTTTCGTTATGACTTCCAACTACTGTGACAATTGTGGTCCAAATTGGTCCATTACCTGATATAGCTCCTATATAAACCGATATCGCGACTATGCTCCTTGATCGTCAAGAGGGCGCAATTCTTATCCGATTTGGCTGAAATTTTGCATATGGTGTTTTGTTATGACTCCCAACACTGTGCCAGGTATGGTTCGGTTCAAAATCTGATATAGCCGCCATATAAACCCATCTTTTATACATACTTTTTGAACCTCTAGGGGGCGCAATTTGGCCGATTTGGCTGAAACTTTGTATGCGGTGTTTTGTTATGACTCTCAACTACTGCGCCAAGTATGGTTCAAATCGGTCGATCACCTGATATAGCTCCCATATAAACTGATCGGCCGACTTGACGTCTAGAGCCTATAGAGGGCGTAGTTATTACGTGTTCTGACTGAAATTTTATTCGTGGTGTTTTTTTTTTTGCTCCCAAGAATTTTTCCAAGTATGGTCCAAATCGGTCCATTACCCGATATAGCTCCTATGCAAATCGATTTCCTCAATATACATCAAGAGCCTCTAGAGGTCGCAATTATTGACTTCTTCAGTGTCTAGAGGATGCGACAATTATCCGATTTGCCTTAAATTTTAAACGTGGTAGTTTTTATGACTTCTAATAGGCAGGACAAGTACGGTACATAATGGCCAAAACTTGATGCATCTCCTGACTATGTAACATTTTACCTATTACGTGATGAACCATAATTCTGCCACCAAGACCACTTTATAGCCAGGCAGCCGGAAACAGAACTCGGTTTCTGAGGCTTCAGTGTAAACGAACAGACCTATACTTCTCCTTAAGCTTTTAGCCATTCTTGTAGTTTAAACCACCAGATGGCAATACCAGAGTTTTGTCAAACCAAGACTGCTCCACCGGCAGCAGTGTCCCACACTCAACCTCAAATACTCCCTCAGCCATTCGATCGAAAACGTTTTCTTATACAGAAAAGTTGGCTAATCTCGCCTCGATTATCCTGCGATGGTATGACCTACTCCTATCCCATCTTCCATGGTCGTTGTCCCATTGGCGCAGTGACTGCCTCATACTTTAGCTGTATGTTATGTTATATGTCGGTCATCTAGACATGCATGATGTCGAGCAGCATTCGATGGCTTTCTAGCTTTTGATCATGGTGTTCATTTAAGTAGAAAACAAGTAAAAGCGTGCTAAGTTCGGCCGGGCCGAATCTTATATACCCTCCACCATGGATCGCATTTGTCGAGTTCTTTTCCCGGCATCTCTTCTTAGGCAAAAAAAGATATAAGAAAAGAGTTGCTCTGCTATTAAAACGATATCAAGATATGGTCCGGTTCGGACCAAAATTAAATTATATGTTGGAGACCTGTGTAAAATGCGAGCCAATTCGTATAAGAATTGCGCCCATTGGGGCTCACGAAGTAAAATAGAGAGAACGATTTATATGGGATCTGTATCGGGCTATAGACCGATTCAGACCATAATAAACACGTTTGTTGATGGTCATGAGAGGATCCGTCGTACAAAATTTCAGGCATATCGGATAATAATTGCGACCTCTAGGGGTCAAGAAGTCAAGATCCCAGATCGGTTTATATGGCAGCTATATCAGGTTATGAACCGATTTGAACCTTATTTGACACAGTTGTTGGATATCATAACGAAATACTTCGTGCAAAAATTCATTCAAATCGGATAAGAATTGTGCCCTCTAGAGGCTCAAGAAGTCAAGACCCAAGATCGGTTTATATGGCAGCTATATCAGGTTATGGACCGATTTAAACCATACTTGGCACAGTTGTTGGGTATCATAACAAAACACGTCGTGCGAAATTCCATTCCATTCGGATAAGAATTGCGCCCTCTAGAGGCTCAAGAAGTCAAGATCCCAGATCGGTTTATATGGCAGCTATATCAGGTTATGAACCGATTTGAACCTTATTTGACACAGTTGTTGGATATCATAACGAAATACTTCGTGCAAAAATTCATTAAAATCGGATAAGAATTGCACACTCTAGAGGCTCAAGAAGTCAAGACCCAAGATCGGTTTATATGGCAGCTATATCAGGTTATGGACCGATTTGAACCATACTTGGCACAGTTGTTGGATATAATAGCAAAACACGTCGTGCAAAATTTCATTCTGATCGGATAAGAATTGCACACTCTAGAGGCTCAAGAAGTCAAGACCCAAGATCGGTTTATATGGCAGCTATATCAGGTTATGGACCGATTTGAACCATACTTGGCACAGTTGTTGGATATAATAGCAAAACATGTCGTGCAAAATTTCATCCCAATCGGATAAGAATTGCGCACTCTAGAGGCTCAAGAAGTCAAGACCCAAGATCGGTTTATATGGCAGCTATATCAGGTTATGGACCGATTTGAACCATACTTGGCACAGTTGTTGGATATAATAGCAAAACACGTCGTGCAAAATTTCATCCCAATCGGATAAGAATTGCGCACTCTAGAGGCTCAAGAAGTCAAGACCCAAGATCGGTTTATATGGCAGCTATATTAAAACATGGACCGATATGACCCATTTACAATACCAACCGACCTACACTAATAAGAAGTATTTGTGCAAAATTAAGCGGCTAGCTTTACTCCTTCGTAAGTTAGCGTGCTTTCGACAGACAGACGGACGGACGGACATGGCTAGATCGACATAAAATGTCACGACGATCAAGAATATATATACTTTATGGGGTCTCAGACGAATATTTCGAGTAGTTACAAACAGAATGACGAAATTAGTATACCCCCCATTTTATGGTGGGGGGTATAAAAACTTAGGCTTATAGGTCTGTACACCTTTGCTGCCTCATAATTTACCATGCCAGGTTTTCGAATGCACACATCCCTTGACTCCTGCTAGGCCTTCGGGGTATATGTGAGTTCTAGGCCTGATGTGAATATAGCACCCGAATTTACTGCAGACCTGTGTAATTATTTCCTTTGGCTCTTTGATAGTATTATACCGATATCTTATTTTATTTTATCTTTGAAAAAAATCCATTATACATTTGACCAGCCAAATATATACGCAAACCTTATCTTCCTTCACTAATGACTGTTGAATGTCAATAAAACACCTGCCTGTCATAATTTTATGGCAAAAAAAGTCGAATGGACTTCGGTTTCGCAGACACAAAAATGGTGTGATTTTTTTCGTTGCCTTATTTATCACCATTTCTCCAATAGAAGTAAGGCATCTTTAAACTTTTAAGTGTTCGGGCATAACAAAGTTTTAAAAATACTTTTAATTTCCTTAATTATTCAGTACACAAATTCCTTGCCCCCTCTTCACAGATATGGCCAAGAAGGTTAGCCCACCACTGTGATTATAGCGAATGCTTGCATTTAAACGCAATTGTTTACAGTTCATCTTTAGATAACTTTGTAGGCAGGGTTATCTGCTATAAGTGATGCTGCTGCTTGACTTGCTTCTGTGGCGATAAGCTTGCGACAGCTTTAAATCTGAAAAAAAGGAATTATTTCTATGGCTCCCCATTCGACCAACCATCCACGTCCATCCATCATCTTGGCGTTTCTTTTCTTTTTGCTATTTTTTTTTTGTCATTGTTTTTATGCCAAAGCCCATTAAATAAAATTTTTTCTTATCACTTGTTTTTGTTGATCTCTTTTTGTGTTGCTTATTTTCCTTGAGAGTAGAGTAAATAAAATCTGTGACAGTAAATAGACATTTGACCATCCCCCCTTTCCAAAGTATTGACGTCAGTAAACTTTGCTGTAGTTCAAATCATAGCCACCGGAAACTACAATTTTTGACAATGGCCCACTGTTTTAGTTTCTAAAAAAAAATAGTATTGTTGTAAAATTTTTGGGTCGTGATGGGTTTAATTCGTTTTTTTGATAATAGTAAGAGGCACGTTTTTAAAATTGAAAATGTTAATAATTATTGACCTATTCATAATTAAGAAACTTGAAAAAATAGTTTAAATTATTTATTATAGGTACCCTTACCCTAAGCAAGGGGGAAAACTAACTTTTCGGTAGGAAAGGGGTAAGAAACTCTTATGTTTGGTAGAAAAGGGGCACTACCTTTTTGGTAAGGTTGGAGTTTTTAAATTACCTTTTGAGCGAGGAAGATGCAAAAACCACCCTTTCCCCAAGGAATGGATACTAAAACTATCTTTTGCCTAAGTCAAGAGTATAGAACTACACTTTCCCTAAGAAAAGTTTACTAAAAATACCTTTTCCCTATGTAAAGAGTTCTAAAATACAATTTCCCTAAGGACAAGGTACCAATTCCATAAAGAAAGGGTACTAAACCTAACCTTTGCTAAAATAAAGTACCCGTTCCTATGGAGAAGTACCCTCTCCTTTGAAGATGTAGCTTCTGCTTTGAAGAAGCACCTTCCCCTTTGAAGAATTATCTTCCTTTGGGAAAGTACCCATTCCCTAGGGAATGTAACCATTCCTTAGGAAAAGAAACCTTTCCTTTGGGAAAGTAAAATTTTCTCAGGGAAAGTACAATTTTTCTTAGGGTATTACCTTTCCTTACCTTTCCTTTGGGAAAGTAAAATTTTCTTAGGGAAAGTAGAACTTTTCTTAGAGTATTACCTTGTCTTAGGGTACTTTGCCTCAGATGAATAATTTTTCCTAAGAAGTGGGTATAACCTATCCTAAGGGCACTACCCTTTCCTCAGAATGTTATCTTTCCATAGGGAAAATATCTTTTCCTTAGGGAAAGTGCCCTTTCTTAAGGGTATTGCCTTTCCCTAAGGAGAGGGTAATACCTTTTCCTAAAAAAGGTAATACTTTTACTTAAGGAAGTGGAAGGGTATCTTTAACACCCTTTCCTTGAGGAAAGGGTAGGTTTAATAACCTTTCCTTGGGGAAAGGGTAGTTTTAATACTCTCTCTCTACGGAAAGGGTAGTTTAGATATCCTTTCCTTAGCGAAAGGTAAGTTTTAATGCTCTTACCTTAGGAAAAGGGTACATTTAATGTCCTTTCCTTGAGGAAAGGGTTCATTTAATGCCCTTTTCTTAGGGAAAGGGTTTATTTAATGCCCTTTTCTTAGGGAAAGGGTTTATTTAATGCCCTTTTCTTAGGGAAAGAGTACATTTAATGAATATCCTTCCCTTAGGGACAGGGAAGTTTGAATAACCTTTCCTTAAAGAAAGGGCAGTTTCCGTTCCTTACCAAAAGGGTAGTTTTAATTCCCTTTCCTTGGGAAAAGGGTACATTTAATGCCCTTTCCTTAGGGAAGGGTGGTTTTAACGCACTTTCCTTAGGTAAAGGGTAGATTTAATACCCATATCTTAGCGAAGGGTAGTTTAGGGAAAGGGACATTTTAAATCTTTTCCTTAGGAAACAGCCTTTTCTTAGGGAAAGGGTAGTTTTAAAACCTTTCCTAAGGGAGAGCGTAGCTTTAATACCCTTTCCTAAGGGAGAGGGTAGCTTTAATACCCTTTCCTAAGGGCAAGAGCTATTTAAATACCCCTTCCTTAGGGAAAAGGTGGTTTTAATACCCTATCCTTAGGGAAAGGATTGAAAGGGTAGTTTTAAGACTCTTTCCTTAGGAAAAGGGTAGTTTTAACACCCTTTCCTCAGGGAAAGGGTAGATTTAACACCCTTTCAGGGAAAGGGTAGATTTAACACCCTTTCAGGGAAAGGACAGTTTTAACTACCCTTTCCCTTAGGAAAGGGTAGTATTAATACCCTTTCCTCACAGAAAGGGGAGTTTTAAAACCCTTTTTTAATGGAAAGCGTAGGGTAGAAGAAAGGTTAGTTTTAATACCCTTTTTTGTGGAAAGGATAGTTTTTATACCCTTTCCTCTGGGAAACGGTGTTTTTAATATCCTTTCCTCAGGAAAAGGGTAGTTTTAACACTCTTTCCGCAGGGAAAGGGTGGCATTAACCCCCTTTCCTTTGGGTAAGGGTAGTTTTAATACAATTTCCTTAGGGAAAGGGTAGTTTTAATAACTTTTCATATGGGAAAGGGTAGTTTTAATACCCTTTCCTTAGAAAAAGTTTAGCTTTAATACCCTACTTTCTTAGGGAAAGGGTAGTTTTTACACCTTTTTTCTAGGAAAAGAGTAGATTTTATACCCTTTGATTAGGGAAAGGGAAGCTGTTATACCCTGTAATTAGGAAAAGGGTATTTTTAATAGCCTTTCCTTGGAGAACGGGTGGTTTTAATACCCTTTGCTTAGAGAAAGGTTAGCTTTAACACCCTTTGCTTAGAGAAAGGGTAACTTTTATACCCTTTAATTAGGAAAAAGGTATTTTTAATACACTTTTCTTACCGTTTTCTTGGGGAAAGGGTAGTTTTAACACCTTTCTTCAGGAAAACGGCAGTTTTAAACTACCCTTTCTCCAAGGAAAGAGTATTAAAACTACCCTTTCCCTGAGGAAAGGGTATTACAACCACCCTTTCCTAAGGAAAAATGTTCTTTTAACACCCTTTCCTTGGGGAAAGGGTTGTTTTAATACCCTTTATTTAGGAAGAGGGTAGTTTGAATAGCCTCTCCTTAGGAGACGGGTAGTTTTAATACCCTTTCCTTAGGGAAAGGGTAGTTTTTATACCCTTTCCTTTGAGAAAGGGTAGCTTTAATACTCTTTTCTTACGAATAGGGTAGTTTTAATGACCTTTCCTTGGGGAATGGTTAGTTTTAACACCCGTTCTTTAAGGAAAGGGTAGCTTTAATATCCTTTCCTTAGGGAAAGAATACTATAAGTGCCCTTTCTTTAGGGAAAGTGTAGTTTTCATAACCTTTACCTTAAGAATAGGTATTTAATTCCCTTTTCATAGGGAACTGGTAATTTTAATACTCTTTCTTTAGAGAAAGAGTAGTTTTAATACCCTTTCCTAAGGGAAATGTTGGTTTTTATACCCCTTCATAAGGGAAAGGTTAGTTTTAATGCCCTTTCCCTGAAGAAAGGGTAGTTTTAGTACCCTTTTCCTAACGATAGAAATTTAATACCCTTTCCCTAAAGATAGGATATTTAATACCTTTCCATAGTGAACGGGTAGTCTTAACACCCTTTTCAGTGAAGGGGTAGTTTTAATACCCTTTCCTTAGAAAAATGGTAGTTTAATAACCTTTCCTTAGAGAAAGAGTCGTTTTAATACCCTTTCTTTAGAAAAGGGTAGTTTTAATACCCTTTCCCTAAGGAAAGGGTAGTTTTAATACCCTTTTCCTAAGGAAAGGGTAGTTTTAATACCCTTTCCCTAAGGAAAGGCTAATTTTAATGCTTTTTCCTTTAGGAAAAAGTAGTTTTGATACCTTTCCTTCTGGAAAGGGTAGTTTTGATACCCTTTTCTTAGGAAAAGGGTGGTTTTGATACCCTTTTCTTAGGGATACGGTAGTTTTTATACCCTTTCCTCAGGGAAGGTGGTCTTAACACTCTTTCTTTAGGAGAGGGTATTTTTAATATCCTTTCCTTGGGGAAAGGGTAGTTTTCATACCCTTTCTATAGGGAGAGGTTAGTTTTAATACCTTTTCATTAGGGAAAGCGTAATTTTTATACCATTTTCTTAGGGAAATGGTTGTTTAAAACCCCTTTCCTTAGGAAAAGGGTAGTTTAATTACCCTTACCGTAGTAAAAGGGTAGTTTTAATACCCTTTCCTTAGGTAAAGTGTAATTTTAACAACCTTTCCTTATTGACAGGGGGGTTTTTGAAAATCCTTGCCTTTTGCCTTAGGGAATGAGTAGACTCCGTTCCATTGGCAATAGGTACGGAAACTACTAGACAGTAACCATATTTGCTCTTTTATCTAGATATGCCTTACAAAAATATGTATGTAAACTATTGGGTTGCCCAAAAAATTAATTGCGGATTTATCATATAGTCGGCGTTGACAAATTTTTTCACAGCTTATGACTCTGTAATTGCATTCTTTCTTCTGTCAGTTGTCAGCTGTTACTTTTAGCTTGCTTTAGAAAAAAAGTGTAAAAAAAGTATATTTGATTAAAGTTCATTCTAAGTTTTATTAAAAATGCATTTACTTTCTTTTAAAAAATCCGCAATTTCTTTTTGGGCAACCCAATAGGATCTTCCCTAGTCTAAAGGCTTCTTGTTTGTTTGCTAATTTATGATTTTTTAGTTAGATATTGAGGATCATATTAGCAATATCCCTAAACTATTCTCTGCCCCTCATCTAATTATCATCATCATAGACATTTCAATGCTCATACAAAATTTTATAATAAATTAAATCCTTCAATTGTCACATAATTTATACAACATATCAATGAGGTGGGAACATTTTTAAAATTAGAAATTTTTTAATAAAAAAAAAAAACAAAAAAAAATATATCTCAATGGCTAGCCAGGCGGGCATGCCAACCGGTACATGTATGAAAGTTCATTCACACGCACAAATATTTTCGTTTTTTGCCGTTACGGGAAATGCATCGCCAGATGAGCTCTAATGAATTCTTCTGAAAAATCTGTATGAACGCATCTATGTTTATATCTCTAAATACTGTGTGTGTCTCCCTGCCTGTCTATCATTCGTGGAGCTTGGTTGTCATTGGATATTTTTGTCTGTCGTTAATTTTTAGTATATTTATTATTTTTTTGAAATTCCTTTTACCAAAAAATGCATCCCCACACCATGCATAGATGCCAAACAAATGTCACATAGAGTTAGGGCCCTAATCTAAAAAAGGCAGGGAGTAAGTGGGGGTAGTATAATGAAGTGGACATAAGGCTACCATAAATTTAAGCAAATTGGGTGGTTTTTAATTTGAAATGAAGTATTAACAGTTGGTATAGGGTGGCTCGAAATTGAAAACAAAGAGAAGAAATCTAGAAAAGTTGTAATAAGAAAAAAAAATTATTATTAGAAATTTGTGCAAAGTTTACCATAAAATAAATTTTTTACAAAATTAAAAAATAAATACAAAATAAAATAAAATTTTTACCTATTTTTCTAACTTCTCCTAAAACTGCGTACCTTACTGAGGTTGCTATTTGCATTTAGTTTTTTTTTTGTCATCATCCTCTTAATGGCATTCAGTAAAGCTTGTGGCGATTTTTTATTTCTAAAGGGGATTTTTTTTAATTGCGGTTATTAAACAAAAAAAAAAATTAAGTTTTGGAAGTTGTTTTGTTGTTTTCATTCGTCTGTATTGCCACAACAATATTCTCCAAATAGCTTTTATATGGTATTCAATAATTGTGAAGTTTTATCAGCAAAAACGCCTCCAGCAGAGTAAATTACACTAGGCAACAAAAAGAGAATTAAATTAAAAAGGGGTAGCTTATTTGTTGCGATAGGGGGACAGACAGACATCCCTAGATCGACTAAGAATGCCATAGCTCAAGTTTGGATCAAGTTTATGTTCTGAAATGATGAAGTTGATATACCCCCCTCTAGGGCGGAGGGTTGGAAACTTGCAAAGTTCAAAGTAAACTAAAACTAAAAATTATAGTTTTTATTTAACCAAAACACTAATAATTTTCTCGTAGAAGAAATATTTCAACCAGCAAGGAAAGCAAAAGTCGGGCGGAGCCGTCTATAAAATTCCCTACACCTACCCTATATTTATAAATTCGGGCAATATATAATTATATATGTATATGAGACCTATATCTAAATCTGAACCGACTATTAAACAGATCGTTTGAAAATTGTTGTTACTACGGCCATATAAGTGCAAATCTGGCGATATATATGTATGGGAGCTATATCTAAATCTGAACCGATTTTGATAAAATCTCGTACATATGTTAAGATTAGTAACAAAACAATCCATACCAAGTTTTGTGCAGATCGGTTGAAAATTTTAGCTACTACGGCCATTTAAGTGCAAATCGGGCGATACATATACATGGGAGCTATATCTAAATCTGAACCGATTTTAATGAAAATTTGCAAATATGTTAAGATCAGTAACAAAACAATCTATGCCAAATCTCGTGCAGATCGGTTTAAAATTGTAGCTACTAAGGTCATTTAAGTGCAAATCGGGCGATACATATACATGGGAGCTATATCTAAATCTCAACTGATTTGGATGAACATTTGCAGATATGTTAAAGTCGGTAACAAAACAATCCATGCCAAGTTTTGTGCAGATCGGTTGAACATTTTAGCTACTGCGACCATTTAAGTGCAAATCGGGCGATACATATATATGGGAGCTATATCTAAATCTGAACCGATTTTGATGAAAATTTGCAGATATTTTAAATACAGTAACAAAACAATCCATGCCAAATTTCGTGCAGATCGGTTGAAAATTTTAGCTACTGCGGCCATTTAAGTGCAAATCGGGCGATACATATATATGGGAGCTATATCTAAATCTGAACCAATTTTGATGAAATCTCGTACATATGTTAAGATCAGTAACAAAACCATCCATGCCAAGTTTTGTGCACATCGGTTGAAAATTGTTGTTACTACGGCCATTTAAGTGCAAATCGGGCGATACATATACATGGGAGCTATATCTAAATCTGAACCGATTTTGATGAAATTTTGCAAATATGTTAAAATCAGTAACAAAACAATCTATGCCAAATTTCGTGCAGATCGGTTTAAAATTGTAGCTACTAAGGTCATTTAAGTGCAAATCGGGCGATACATATACATGGGAGCTATATCTAAATCTCAACTGATTTGGATGAACATTTGCAGATATGTTAAAATGGGTAACAAAACCATCCATGCCAAGTTTTGTGCAGATCGGTTGAAAATTTTAGCTACTGCGGCCATTTAAGTGTAAATCGGGCGATACATGTACATGGGAGCTATATCTAAATCTGAACCGATTTTGATGAAATTTTGCAAATATGTTAAAATCAGTAACGAAACAGTCCCTGCCAAGATTTGTGCAGATCGGTTGAAAATTTTAGCTACTGCGTCCATTTAAGTGCAAATCGGGCGATACATATACATGGGAGCTATATCTAAATCTCAACTGATTTGGATGAACATTTGCAGATATGTTAAAATCGGTAACAAAACCATCCATGCCAAGTTTTGTGCAGATCGGTTGAAAATTTTAGCTACTGCGGCCATTTAAGTGTAAATCGGGCGATACATGTACATGGGAGCTATATCTAAATCTGAACCGATTTTGATGAAATTTTGCAAATATGTTAAAATCAGTAACGAAACAGTCCCTGCCAAGATTTGTGCAGATCGGTTGAAAATTGTAGCTACTGCGACCATTTAAGTGCAAATCGGGCGATACATATACATGGGAGCTGTATCTAAATCTGAACCGATTTTGATGAAAATTTGCAAATATGTTAAAATCGGTAACAAAACAATCCATGCCAAGATTTGTGCAGATGGGTTGAAAATTGTAGCTACTAGGGCCATTTAAGTGCAAATCGGGCGATACATATATATGGGAGCAATATCTAAATCTTAACCGATTTTGATGAAAATTTGCAAATATGTTAAAATCGGTAACAAAATAATCCATGCCAAGTTTTGTGCAGATCGGTTGAAATTTGTAGCTACTAGGGCCATATAAGTGCAAATCGGGCGATACATATATATGGGAGCAATATCTAAATCTGAACCGATTTGGATGAAATTTGGCAAATATGTTAAAATCAGTAACGAAACAGTCCCTGCCAAGATTTGTGCAGATCGGTTGAAAATTGACTTTACTACGCCTATTTAAGTGCAAATCGGGCGATACATATATATGGGAGCTATATCTAAATCTGAACCGATTTGGATGAAAATTTGTAGATATGTTAAAATCGGTAACAAAACCATCCATGCCAAGTTTTGTGCAGATCGGTTGAAAATTGTTGTTACTACGGCCATATAAGTGCAAATCGGGTGATACATATATATGGGAGCTATATCTAAATCTGAATCGATTTGGATGAACATTTGCAGATATGTTAAAATCGGTAACAAAACCATCCATGCCAAGTTTTGTGCAGATCGGTTGAAAATTGTCTTCACTACGCCTATTTAAGTGCAAATCGGGCTATACATATATATGGGAGCTATATCTAAATCTGAACCGATTTTGATGAAATCTTGCAGATATGTTAAGATCAGTAAGAAAACAATCAGTGCAAAATTTTGTGCAGATAGGTTGAAAATTTTAGCTACTAGGGCCATTTAAGTGCAAATCGGGCGATACATATATATGGGAGCTATATCTAAATCTGAACCGATTTTGATGAAAATTTGCAAATATATTAAAATCGATAACAAAACAATCCATGCCAAATTTCGTGCAGATCGGTTGAAAATTGTAGCTACTGCGGCCATTTAAGTGCAAATCGGGCGATACATATATATGGGAGCTATATCTAAATCTGAACCGATTTTGATGAAAATTTGCAAATATATTAAAATCGATAACAAAACAATCCATGCCAAATTTCGTGCGGATCGGTTGAAAATTGTAGCTACTACGGCATTTTAAGTGCAAATCGGGCGATACATATATATGGGAGCTATATCTAAATCTGAACCGATTATTATCAAAATCAATAGCGTTTGTCCTTGTGATAAAAAAGTGATATGTGCAAAATTTCGTGATGATTGGACAACAAATACGACCTGCACTATGATTACAAAAATACATGGACTCACAGACGGAGATGGCTAAATCGAATCAGAAGGTGATTCTGAGTCGATCGGTATACTTATCAATGGGTCTAGCTCTTCTCCTTCTTAGCGTTGTAAACAAAGGCACAAATCCACAATACCCTGTACCACAGTGGTGGTGTAGGGTATAAAAATGCTTGATTTATATACTTACATCTCGACATTTATTATACCCTCCACCATAGGATGGGGGTATACTAATTTCGTCATTCTGTTTGTAACACCTCGAAGTATGCGTCTAAGACCCCACAAAGTCTATATATTCTTGATCGTCGTGACATTTTAAGTCGAACTAGCCATGTCCGTCCGTCTGTCTGTCGAAAGCACTCTAACTTTTGAAGAAATACTTCTTATTGGTGTAGGTCGGTTGGGATTGTAAATGGGCCAAATCGGTCCATGTTTTGATATAGCTGCCGATCTTGGGTCTTGACATTTTGAGCCTCTAGAGGGCGCAATTCTCGTCCGATTAAACTGAAATTTCGAACACAGTGTTTTGATATCGCTTCCAACAACTGTGTTAAGTATGGTTCACATCGGTCTATAACCTGATATAGCTGCCATATAAACCGATCTTGGGTCTTGACTTCTTGAGCTTCTAGAGGGCGCAATTCTCGTCCGATTAGACTGAAAATTCGCACATAGTGTTTTGATATCGCTTCCAACAACTGTGTTAAGTATGGTTCACATCGGTCTTATAATCCGATCTTGAGTTTTAACTTCTTGAGCCTCTAGAGGGCGCAATTCTCGTCCGATTGGAATGAAATTTTGCACATAGTGTTTTGATATCGCTTCCAACAACTGTGCGAAGTATGGTCCTAATCGGTCCATAACCTGATATAGCTACCATATATACCGATCTTGGGTCTTGACTTCTTGAGCCTCTAGAGGGCGCAATTCTCATCCGATTTGGCACAAATTTTGTACAACGGCTTCTCCCATGGCCTTCAACATACGTGTGCAATATGGTCAGAATCGATCTATAGCTTGATACAGCTCCCATATAAACCGATCTCCCGATTTCGCTTCTTGAGCCCCGAATCCGACTATAACTTGATATAGCTGCTCCTCCGTCCTTATTCATTATACTTTGTTTGCCTAAACAGACTGTGCATAGAACTCGACATATGCGATCCATGGTGGAGGGTATATAAGATTCGGCCTGGCAGAACTTAGCATGCTCTTTCTTGTTTTTCTTTAATTTTTACCGCATTTTCCTTGATACTCATTATAGATGACAACAGCGAGAAAAATCCCAAATTGGCAAATGCAATTAAAATTAATACACAATGAAAATAAATTTTAATATTTCTGGGATTTTTCTTCTTGAACATTTGCAAATGAGGAAAAAGAGGAAAATATTTTCCTAAGAAAAAAAAAAAACCAACAACAAAGAACAATAAGCTATGTGAGCTCACACAATCAATAACAATCAGCAAGAATCAGTCGAGTTCGGCCAACATGAGTTTCCTGCCAGACAGACAGACAGACATTCATTTTATATGAGTGGCATGTATATGTGCTCTGTCTACCACATAGCAGACCACAAAGGCCTTTTTCTTAATTTCAAAATCAAAAAGAAGACTCTCTCAGCCAAAGAAGAACGGAACATCTTATACGTACTTTCATATGATATTAAATTTTTATTTGAAAAATCCATTTAAAAGCTTCATAAAACTTTTATTATTTGTATGACCTAAAATAATAAATAAAGTGGTCTGCATCACACTGTTAGTCACTAATGCAAGTGACATATGGACTGGTTTATGGATTTCCCTGAGGATAATGTGTTATGATTTGTAATACAATAGGTGGCTTTTTGTCTTTGGTAAACAGTTAGGGGGTGGATGGCTGGAGCCATTACACACGGTTTTATGATTTTGGCGTGCAGACAGCATACAAAAAAAGTTAAAGCTTTATGTTAGTGAAGGACTAGCCAACTTGCAGTCCATAACTCTTTTTGAAACATCGAAAACAGAAATAAAATAGTATAAAATAAAATAAAATGAAATAAAATAAAAAAAAAATAAAATAAAAAATAAAATAAAATAAAATAAAATAAAATAAAATAAAATAAAATAATATAAAATAAAATTAAATAAAATAAAATAAAATAAAATAAAATAAAATAAAATAAAATAAAATAAAATAAAATTAAATAAAATAAAATAAAATAAAAAAAAAATAAAAAAAATAAAATAAAATAGAATAAAATAAAATAAAATAAAAAAAAAATAAAATAGAATAAAATAAAATAAAAATAAAATAAAAATAAAAATAAAATAAAATGAAATAACATAAAATAGAATAAAAACAAATTAAAATAAAATAAAATAAGATAAAATAAAATAAATTTAAATAAAATTTAAAAAAGCCAAAATAAAATAAAACAACATAAAATGAAATAAATTAAAATAAAATAAAATAAAAACAAATTAAAATAAAATAAGAAAAAATAAAATAATGATAAAATAAAATAAAATGAAATAAAATAAAATAAAATAAAAAATAGCAGAACAATTTTATAAAATAAAATAAAAAAAAAACTAAATTAAAATAAAATAAAATTCAGTAAAATAAAATAATATAAAATAACATAAAATAAAATAAAATAAGTCCAAAAAAAAAAAACAACATAAACAAGTGAAAGCTTGCTAAGTTTGGCCGGGCTGAATCATGGGAACCCACCACCATGGATTCTGCTAAAAGTTATACAAAATAAATTAAGTTGTAGGACATAATTTTATTTTGCATACCAAACTTCCGTCAAACAAGCAAAAATTAAAGCTCTAGTAACCAAAAAAAGGATGATCGACAGACCGGTTTACATGGAAGCTATATCAGGTTCTTTACCGAACTTCAGACAAATTAAATGAAAATTGAGACTTTCGGGGCTCAAGTAGTTAAATCGGCAGATCGGTTTATATGGAAGTTATATCAGGTCATTGACCGATTTGGGCCTTATGTGACGCAGTTGTTGGAATTCACAGCGGAACTCCAAGTGCGAAATTTTAGCTAAAACAGACAAAGATTGCGGCTTCCAGGGGCTCAAGTAGTCAAATCGAGAGATCGGTTTATATGGGAGCTATATCAGGTTCTTGGCTGATATGGACCGTATGTGACACAGTTGTTGGAAGTCATAACGGAATACTACATGCCAAATTTCACCCAAATCGGACAAAAATTGAGGCTTCCAGGGGCTCAAGAAGTCTAATCGGGAGATCGGTGTATATGGGACCTATATCAGGTTATAGGCTGATTTAGATCGTACTTAACACAGTTGTTGGAAGTTATAACGCAACACTATGTGTAAAATTTCAGCCAAATGGAATCCAAATTGTGACTTCAAGGGGCTCAAGAATTCAAGTCGGAAGCTATATCCAAATCTTAACCGATATGGCCCATTTGCAATCCCCAACGATCTACATCAATATAAAGTATCTGCGGTTAAATACTGACTTCGACCATATTTGGCACAGTTGGGCAAAAATTGTGGCTTCCAGGGTTTCAAGAAGTCAAATCGGGAGATCGGTTTATATGGGAGCTATATCAGGTTATAGGCTGATTTGGACCGTACTTAACACAGTTGTTGGAAGTCAAAATAAAACATTACTTGCGAAATTGCTGCCAAATCGGATAAAAATTGCGGTTTCCAGGGGCTCAAGAAGTCAAATCGGGAGATCGGTTTATATGGGAGCTATATTCAAATCTGAACCGATATGGCTCATTTGCAATCCCCAAACGACCTACATCAATATTAAGTATCTGTGCAAAATTTCAAGCGGCTAGCTTTACGCGTTCGATCGCTATCGTGATTTCGACAGACGGACGGTCAAGGTTAGATCGACTCAAGACTCCGAGACGATCAAGAATATATATTCTTTATGCCGTCTTAGATGAATAAATCGAGGTGTTTCAAACAGAAATGGAATGACTAGATTAGTACACCCCCATCCAATGGCGGCGGGTATAACAAATAAGAAACAAGTAATAAGGCATTACATTCGGCCGGTTCGAACTTTGGATACCATCCACCTTGGATACGTATATTAACCATCTTTCGTCATAATACGGTAAAAAAATGCATAATTTATGAACCCACAGCAGCTTTAAATAAATATAGTCCGATTTCCACCTTATTCAGGAAGTCTATAAAAGGGTCTAACACAACGCATTGTAACAAATTCATCGGTTAAGAAAGTCACATTTAATGGTCTTGAGAACTTAAATCAGGAGATCGGTATATGTGTGTGGCAGCCATATGCAAATGTAGACCAATCTGAACCATATATCACACGGATTTCGAAGAGCATAACAGTGCTCTTCAGTGAAATCAGACACATCCAACCAAATTTGAAATTCAAAACAGCAAAAATGTTTGCTAAAACAGCAGTTTTTGTCTGCCGAAAATGGAAAGCAGACAATTCTGCTGTTTCAGCAAACATAGCTCTGATGTATTAGCAAATATTTCGGTCAGCTAACACAGTAAACAAAATTTGCTGGGTTAAGTACAAAATCTGCTGAAAAAAGTGTTTGTGCTATTTTTTATGTGTGCCTGTTACTTGTTTCGATTACATAATGCTTTTTTTTTGAAATTTGGTTAGAAGAGATGATTTTAATTCATTGAAATACAATCGAAATTTGGTTGAGCTCGCTCGCATTTATTTTTTTGTTATTTCATGACTGGCTTGGTCTTTTGTTTCTAAATTTAAGCAAAAAAGATTATGGAATGTGTACATTTAGTGGTGATTATAAACATCCACTGAGACACACATTTACATTTGTATTTTATTTTTTCTTCTCCTAAGAAGCAGTCATGTTCAGCAAACTACAGACTTTTCAGCAGTCAGCCAGCTGCTCTGAAATTGCAGAACTACTGTATCTAAATATGGATGGTCGAAGAGCCTAACACAGCCCACTGTGTCATATTTCAGCGAAATCGAATATTAAACGTGCTTTTATAGTCCCAAGAACTTAAATCGGGAGATTGTCATATATGGCAGATATATCCAAATCGTGACCGTATTGAACAGGGATGTTGAGGGGTCTAACGCAAGAATTCGTGCTTTATTTTAGCAAAATCGGTTGAAAAATTTACCTTTTGTGGGCCTAAAACCGAAAATCGGGATAACGGTATATATGGCAGATATGTCAAAAAGTGGACCGATCTGTGTCGTATTGAACTGGAATGTCGAGTGGCCAAACACAACTCGCTATCCCAAATTTCAACAAAATCCGACTATAAATGCTTCTATTACGGAGCCAAGAACTTAAATCGGGAGATCGGTCTATATAGCAGCTATATCCAAATCTGGACTGATCTGAGCCAAATTGCGGAGAGATGTCAAGGGGCCTAACACAACTCACTGTCACAAATTTCGGCGACTTCGGACAATAAATGCGCGTTTTATGCGCCCAAACCCTTAAATCGAGAGATCGGTCTATATGGCAGTTATATCCAAATCTTGACCGATCTGGGCCATATTGAATAAGGATGTCGAGTGGCCTAACACAACTCAATGTCCCATTTTTCAGCAAAATCGGATAATAAATGTGGCTTCAATGGGCCTAGGACCTTATATAGTCGGATCAGTCTACATGGGAGCTATATCAAGATATAGTCCGATATAGCCCATCTTCCAACTTAACTTAACTTAACAAAAAAAGAATCTTTGCAAAGTTTCAGCTCAATATCCAATATATTGGGTTGCCCAAAAAGTAATTGCGGATTTTTTATATAGTCGGCGTTGACAAATTTTTTCACAGAATGTGACTCTGTAATTGCATTCTTTCTTCTGTCAGTTATCAGCTGTTACTTTTAGCTTGCTTTAGAAAAAAATGAAAAAAAGTATATTTGATTAAAGTTCATTCTAAGTTTTATTAAAAATGCATTTACTTTCTTTTAAAAAATCCGCAATTTCTTTTTTAGCAACCCAATAGATCGTCTAAGATATTTACGACGATTAAGAATATATATACTTTATAGGATCGGAAATGGATATTTCGAAACGGAATGACAAAATGAATATACCCCATCCTACGATGCTGGGTATAAAAAAATGTTCGTACAGCCTTGTAAAATGACTGACTGACTGTCTTTCCCCACTTGCACTATGTCTAATACCCTATCAAGTACTTTTATTGTTGTTTTTTCGGGTCGAAATTCATACTGTCTTCTGTAAAGACCTCCCACCGAGATCCCACTTGTAGCTTCCCTAAGATATTTTTCAATTTCCCAGTTATTTTAATATGGAAACCACCTTTGATATCTTAAAAGTTAGCTTAAGTATATTGTTTATATTCGAAGCGCCTCTGAATGTCAAGATTAAAAAATTCCATGCGGAATTATCAACCAAATGTGTGGTAGATAATAAAAAATTATTGTTTTGTTTTCAATTTGCTATTACAAAACAAAATGTAATAGTGTACAACATTTTTGTAGAATTTTTTTGTAATTTTTTTCCAAAACATCTGATAAGGCCAATCAGATATGTGTAATTGAAATGTGTTATATTTTCACATTGCCAAAAGGGTTATACCGTAGTGTTACAATTACTACAATAAGTGGTCATTGACTGACTGACAACTGGCTGAATGAGTGTTTTTTTTTATGAAATGTTGTGCCTGACTCTGAGATTGGAAGGTGTTACTGTGTTTATTAATGGTTGGTGCAGCAAAAAACAAAAAAAAAAAAACAAAACATTATACAATTTATTTAAATTGCAAATTATTATTTATTTTTACACAAACAAAACCACTAGGGTTATGCATATGGTGTTGCTGGTTGAATATCATATGTATATACACACCCACATAAACATATATGTATGCAGTGTGTTATATGTATATTAACCTTCTCATTACTGTTATGCTCTGTTTGAGTTTTCTTTTCATTTTTTTTGAGATGATGCTCTCTCGCTTGATTTGGTTTTGTTACTTCTAAATGTGTCGTTGACACTGTGCTATGGTTGCGGCCGCAGCGCTGCAGCTACTCACGGCTGCTGCTGGTTAAGGTATTACTGTTGTTGCTGTTCTAAAAGAAATCTCTAAGAGAGAGCGCAAGCTTAAACAAAAATCATAGCATTTTTTTGCTATTTTCTGTTGTTATTATTTTTGTTGTTAATCTTGTTTTTTTTTGCACTTCTATGTGCGAAATTTCAGGGTTGCCAAAAACAAAAATAAATAGTAATGGGTAGTCAAAACAAGAACTCGTAAGAATATTCTTGTATTATTGCATAACATTTGCTTTCTATGAATACTTGAGAAAAAGTCAAATCAAGATATTGGTTTAGATGACATCTTATCAGATTATGGAGCGATTAGGACCATACTACACCCAGAAAAATTAGTCTGCTGATATCAGCAAACATAATCTGCTGATATTAAATTAAAAACTTTTGAATAAAACTACTCAAAACTTTGAACTTCTAAACATCAATTGAGGCATTCGCTATATATTAATTAAAAAAGAAAAAATGCCAATTTTAGGAATAAATTTTTTGTTTAAAAGCATAAATATAATAACAGAAGTTATTTTGTCTGCTGTTTTTTAAATTCGATCAAAAGTTAGCAAATTGTAAAAAATTTGAAAGAATTTTAAGTTATATACTTGTAAATTGAAAGGCATGATGGAATATAAAAAAATTTTAAATATTTTTATCATTTTTGAACTTTTTTTACTTTTCTAACTTTGAAAACAGCAGAAAATGTTTGCTTTGCTACTGCTGTCTCATTTTCAACAAACTTTTTGCTGTTTCAGCAAACGTTGTTGCTGTTTTTGCCAAAACATTTCTATGAGTAAAGGTTTAGATATTGGAGATGATAGAAGAAATCATCATGCGAAATTTCAGCAAACTCAAAACACAATTACGCCTTCTAGAGGTTCAAGAAGTCATATAAGGAGATTAGTTTATATGGGAGCTATGTCAGGTTATGGATCGATTAAGATCTTACGTGCCGTAGTTGTTGAAAGTCAGAAAAGAATTTTTGCATCAATTTGCAGCCATATAGGATGAGCATTACTGCTTCTAGAAATTTAAGACACCAAATTAAGACATCGGTATATATGGGATCAAACATAAACATGCACCGATTTGGCCCATTTACAATCCCCACTCAGCCTACATTAAAAGTTAGGCAAATGTGGTCACCATTTCTAGTCCGCCAAGTCTTTCATCAATGAGATTTGTCAAAGGAATTATGGGGCTTTATATATCCACCACTGCGGTTTAAAGCAATCATATGAGTGCTAAAAAATTTCGAACGAATCTCATTACCATTCTCCCAGATCTGGGCAATGAGAAGTGATTTTTAGGGGAGGGATGGAACCTCATACATTTCGACTCAAATATGGATATCAAATTCGTGCTCCACTCCCAAATCCCTTTAATTTGAGCCCCATATTGACATGGTCGTTTAATATGAACCGTTTGGAGGGTGTTTTAGGGCTGAAGCGGCCACCGACAGTTTGTCCTGAAAATTGATATCAAATTCGTTCTTTAATGCTAAATACCGTTGATTTGAGCTCCATATGGCGATAGTCGGAAATGAACTTCAGTTTAGGGGATGCTTTAGGGCGTATCTCCAAACACATGGCATTAAAATTGGTTTCATTTAAGTCCCATATTGTTATAATTGGTCAATTAACCAATCGAATGTATTTTTAGGAGGAAAAGCGCCACCTAGAATTAAACGCAAATTTTAATATCATTTTCGTAATCTACGCCCAAATACCTTTCATTTGAGTCCCATATAGTCATGGTCGGCTAATATGCCCATTTGGGGGTCCGCTTCCTTTCCTTCCAGACAAACCTACAGAGTCTGTAAACATTTTAAGAAAAATCGGTTCAGCCGTTTTCGATTCTATGGTCCAAACAAACAAGCCGAGTCCCATATAGTCATAATGGGTCTTATGCCCATTTCGGGCGTTTTTGGGGGGTGGTGTGACCCCCTGTACTTCGATCTGATTTTGTATGCCAGATTCGTAATCTACTCCCGAATACCTTTCATTTGAGCCCAATATTGCCATAAACGAACAATATGTCTTTTTGCGGGAATTTTTGGATTAGGGCGGCCCGATTGGTACTTAGACCCAAATTTTGAAACCGTATTCGTTTTCTACTCTCCAATGCCTTTCATTTGATACCCATGTTGTCCCGATCGGTCCACTTTTAATTATTTTTATTTTTATAGAACATTTTGCCAAAATTTTATTTTTATAGAAAATTATTGCCAAAATTTTATTTTTAAAGAAAATTTATCCAACAATTTTTTTGTTAAGAAAATGTTTTCAAAATTTTAATTTCTAGGAAGTTGGGTAAAATTTTATTCCACTGGATTTTTTTTAACTATGTGTGGCTTTCTCAATCCTTTATTAGAAAATATCTTTTTATTAGAAAATATTGCTTATATAGGTTGTTATCCAAAAAATATTAAAAGCGGCAACACTGTTTTCTATACACCACTGTGGCAAATTCTTTATCAGGGGGTGGTGGTAAGCTTAAGCACACAACACCACAAGAATATTAAACAGCAGCAAGGCAAGCAAGTGAAAATGACTACACCAACAACCTGTGGTTAGGCAAAGAAGGTGGTGGAGACTTGCAGCAAATGGAGAAACACACCAAAGTTTCTTTAATATTGAGAGAGAGAGAGAGAGAGCGAGAGAGAAAAAACTGACGAGAAATGAACCGGCATTATTTGAGACAATAACAACAACCCCAAGCACACATACTCCACCGCCCATAACAAACAGCCCCCAAATCGTTTATAAGCTCCAAAAAACAACAACAAACCATAGGTATACAAATCGGGCTACGATGTCAGAGAAGACAACAACATCGACGACGACGACGACTAAACGTTGTGTTCCACACTAAACCTCTTTTTTCACAATATTTCAGTGCAAAATAAACATGCGAGAGTGACGGACGATGCGCAGCTACTACTAAACGCGTACAACGAAGAAAAAGTGAAAAAGTGTGAATCCATGAATCCAATCCAAGTGAACAACATCTGTTTAAGTGTGCGTTTGTGTTTCCATATCCCCAAATCATAAGAATTTTGTCGTCGTCGTGTCCCCCAAAAACTGACATTTTGTCTCAAGTCAGCCCGTGTGTCGCCCCCCAAAAACCTAAAAGGGCGGTGGTGAATATCGGTATTTTTTCTCGTCTTCTTCTTACTTAACGAGATTTATGTATTTTTCGCACAACAGATGTAAGAAAAAAAGTGTTAAATATGCTTCAAAGAATATCACCAAGAATGATTACCTTGAGTTTTTAAGGCAGTGCCAAAAAAATATTGTGTGTGTCAAACCAAACAAAAAAAATGAAATATTTTTAAGGAAATTGAGGAAGAAAGCAATTTTTAAATTTTGCAAATCACAGTAGAGGTTGTGTTGTTATACTCTGGCTAAACAACAACACAACCATAAAATATGTATATAAATAAAAAAAAGAAACCACAAAGTTGTTACTAATTTGCAAATGCCAAAAATATAAAACGGCCAAAGTGTTGTTTGTTGTATTTTCATATATGGTAGATGGTGTGTGTGTGTGTGTGTGTTTAAGTGTATGCATGTGATTGAGTGAACCTGCGTTGTATGTGGGTGTGAGCGTGTTGTTGTATAGGCATTCCCCGTGTTCGATAACCTTAATGAGTTTATTAAGCAAAACAAACAACAAAATTCCACATAATTTATGTAAGAAAATCAACAAAAAACAAAAACAATATAAAGATATTGTAAAAATACGGTTTAATTTTTAACAAATAATGGTGAAAGATATGGATTGTTTGTTTTTAAATAGCAAAAAGAAATTGTTACAGTGTCAAAGTCATAAAAGAACAGTGAAATGAAAACAATCCAAGGAAACAATAAAAAAAATGTATAATAAAATTTAACTCAGAGAATTATTTCAAATTTATTCATAAATTTACCGGATTTTTTCAAGGAGAATCCCTAAAAAATCACAGATTTACCCCTTTTTTTAAACAAAATGTTTGAATTAGTTGGCGAAAATGAGATTTTTTCAAGGAATATTCTAAAAAAGGGGTTTTTGGATATACCGTTAATGGGTTAAAATCATGACTATGCCTTTCTCAACTAACTTGGGATTGAACCAAATTAATGCCGATTCACGTTTGGTATTTTTATTTGTGGTAATTCTGAGTTTAAAGATGAGAGGTATAAGGCGAATGTCCAATTTAAACTTCTCCTTCTCTCTCTCTATTCTAGAAACTAAGATTTGATGCAAGTTATATTACACTGAAAAAATTGTTGACCTAATTTTAAAGATTCGAGCCAAACATTAGCAAACTCAATTTAAAGATGATCAGCTTTCCAACTTTTTAAGGAAACATTACCCTTGGTGAAAAATATGTTCCTTCATATTAAAGATTTTTTATTTTCAATGGTAGGTTAACAAATCATTGAGTTTGTGACTTGTTTTTTAGGACAAAAATAACTGTGCCAAATATAGTCTATATCAGTCCATCACCTTATATAGCCGTCATATAAACCTATCTGCGGTCTTGACTTCTTGAGCCTCTAGAGGGCGCTATTCTTATCAGATTTGGCCGTAATTTTGCATGAAGTGTTTTATTTTGACTTCTAACAAATGTATTAAGTATGGCTAAATCAGTCTATATCCTGATATAGCCGCCATATAAACCGATATTCCGATGGGCCTCTAGAGGGCAAAATTATTATTCAATATGGTTGAAATTTTGCATATGTCGTTTTGGTATGACTTCCAACTACTGTGCTAAGTATAGTCTATATCCCTCCATAACCTGATATAGCCACCATATAAACCGAGCTCCCCAATATACTTTTTTAACCCTCTGGAGGGCGCAATTATTACTCGATTGGCCTGAAATTTTGGAGGTTGTGTTTTTCTATGTTTTTTCTTTTTCTATTCGAAAAAGTCATTTCAACAACTTGACAAATGCGATCCATGGTGGAGAGTATAAAAGATTCGGCCCGGCCGAACTTATCACGCTTTTACTTGTTTTAGGCTACGATGCTAAGTTTAATAAAAGAATTTCTGAAAAAATTACCATCTATGAAGTAAAATAAGAATCAATCAGCGATCAAAATTTGAAGCGGATGGTCATGTTCGTTAGTAAATTTAAAGATAGCATCTTTATTTTATAGTTTCGTTTCTTTGGCTCGTTTTTATTGCTAAAATCCTACGCAAACAGAAAAAATTACTAATTTTGGGTCTAATTTTTTTCAGTGTACCTAGTGAGAATCAGGTTTTATTTAAGGTTCATTTACAACAAGCTCATTACTGGCTTAGGTGTATGTCCATAGTGGCATGGGGCGGATTAATATCTGCACCCTCTTTTCAACCTAACCTAACCTAAATTCTTTGTTTCCTCCTCAACAGTATCCCTCCACAAGTTTAGCGTCATACTCTTCTGCTATTTCACATTGATGAAAAGGAGTAGAGAAAGAAAAGACTAATCCAAGATGTGTTCAGTATTGAATTCGTCATAAGAGAGTAAGAGAAAAGATCAGACCTAGATGTGTGCAGTGTTAAACTCACGACAAGCAACTGTGTCTCGACTTTCATAAAGCTGTCTAGAATTTACCACTCTCTGAGTCACCACTTCATCTGCTTTTCTACTCCCTTCCAATCCATATTGTGACAGGCAAACCTCTAAATTATGGTTGGAGACAGAGAGTTGTGAATTCGTCACAAGCACCTGCTTTCTCAACTCAGATCTGAGAACTTCATAGTGTTTAATAGTTATTGCTCTTTGGGTCTAGTCACCACTTTGTCTGCCCTCTTACTCTCTTAGGTTCTATATTGATAGGTGCGCCCTTTTTGAACTGCAAAACACTTCCCCTTCTCTCTTTCTACCTAGAAACTAAGATTTGACGCAGGTATTATTACCTAGTGAGAATCGGGTTTTAATTTCTAATAATGCCACTACATGTACTACATGTGTTCTAATATTTCCTTTTTCTGGAATTTCAGTCGCTTGAAAATTCTTTTCGCCCCACATTTGCATATGCACTGAGAGAACCTTAAATTTTAGTTTAGTTAATCTTTTGTTTCTTCCTCAACAGTATCCCTCCACAAGTTTTGCGTCATACTCTTCTGCTATTTCACATTGTTGAAAAAGAGTAGAGAAAGAAAAGACTAGTCTAAGATGTGTTCAATATTGAATTCGTCATAAGAGAGAAAGAGAAAAAAAATGTTGTAGATGTGTTCAGTGTTGAACTCACCACAAGCAACGGTGTCTCAGCTTTGATCAAGTAGGTCAGATTTCACCACTCTCTGAGTCACCACTTCATCTGCTCTTCTACTTCATATCATATAGTGACGTGGAAATCTCCGACTTATGGTTAGAGACAGAGAGTGAGAGTGTGGTGAATTCGTCACAAGCACCTGCAAAATTCTCACATATCAATGAGTGGTGCCTGATGCATGTTTTAAGCTCAAGGGCCTCCTTTTTATAGCCGAGTTCGAACAGCATGCCGCAGTGCGACACCTCTTTGGGGAGAAAACAGTTTCTTGGGAGAAAAGAGATCAGTCCACAAGCACCTTATTACACGCTGGATGCGAAAAAGAGTATTTCTATAGTATGTCCGGCTATGATACCGAACGCCTGGGTTCAAATCCCAGTGTGAACACTAATTACTAATGCTGGCTACATTTGTGAGGTATCTTGCCATGTTAAAACTTCTCTACTTAGAGGTGTCGCTTTGCGGCACATCATTCGGACTCGGCATACAAAAGGAGGTCCCTTATCATTGAACTTAAACTTTAATCGGACTGCACTCATTGACATGAGGGAAGTATTCCCAGTTCCTTAGTGGAATGTTCATGGGAAATTTAGTATTCTTATCAGACACTTAGTCCTCTTGTCACTCCCAAATACAATGGGGGCCTGAAGTTGCGGTTTGGTAACAATTCTAGCAAACAAGAACCTCTTCCAGTTCGTCAGGCTTCCACTATTTTTCCTGTCACGCCCGTTTTTTTACAGCCTTCTTTCTTTACTTTACTCTTTGATGAGAATGAAATGACAAATCCAGTATACCCCCCTACCTGGGTAAAGGGTACACAAAGTGTTATCAGTATAGGTATAGGCAAAGTATATGAAAAATTGCTTTCTTCCTTATAAACCCAAAGACATTTTTCACTGTCCCTCTTATAGTTTGAGAAAACTTATTTAGTATGGCTAAAACAGTTGCCAATATATTATTTCACCAATGGTTTTTGACCTCCAAAGCCATGAATCACAGCTTAAATCCAATTTATTTCTTTCACAGAAACAAGCCTTAAACATAACAATGAGACAAATAACCAAAGATAAATTTAAAAGACACAGTTAATAGAAAACCTCATTTTAAAAGCATGAGAATCAACTGTGCAATGGGCCCCCCGCCAAATCTGCTTAACTAATCAATTTAACTAAACATAAACAATGACTACTACTATGTTTAGTGGCAACTAAAAACCAAAGATAACAACAAAAGTTGAAAACACAAGAAAAACATAAGGAGACCTTAAAATAAAAAAAAAAAAAAAATAAAAATATAAACGAAATAGTCGAAACGCCGAAATACCTTAGAAAATGTAGAAAGTTTTAAAATTTGTGTGTTTAACTTAGGCATATGACTCAAATTGCTTGTGCATTTGTTTAAAATCATTGTTAAAGATTTATAATAACACAACTAAACCAAAGAAACCTTAAAATATCAACTGCACCACACCGAAGAAGGCAAAACAGAATCAGCACATAAAAAGAAAAGCTCAAAGTCAGCAAACCAACACCTGCATAAAGCAACATAAAGACCTAACACAGGTATCATAAAGAAATCAAAAACAAACTTAGACCAATTTCAACATAAAGTAAGAAACAAATCCGCCCTACAAAAACAAAAAAGCTTAAAGGTAATATATTGAAAAAAAAACAAATAAAACAAAAAATTAAAAACTAAATTATAGTAAAAATATTATTAAAATTTTAAAAAAAGTAATAAAAAATATAAATATAAAATATTATCTAAAAAAAAATTTAAAAATTTTTAAGAAAAAAAAATTAAAAAAAAAAATAAAATTTAAAAAAAAAAAATAAAATTTAAAAATTCAAAATTTACAAAAATTATTAGCCCTATTCTGAAAACTCCCTGGGAATAAACCCCCGGGGAATGAACTCCCAGGGAATAAATTTCTCCTTCGAATAAAATCCTCCCATTCCGATTGAATGGGGAGAGGAGAAATATGGAAGAGGAAATTTAGAATTTTCGAAAACAGCTGTTTTGCCACAGCTGTTTTATTTTGGCTAAACATATGACTATTATTTTTTGGAACAATGAACATAAAATGGAAAAATGAGCAACCCGAATTTATAAGGGTTGCTAAAAAAGTTTACAAACATGTTTAGTGCTGCTTTTGTAATGTAATGACCTACAGCTTGTCACCATATTTCTGTGTTTTGATAACAACTTTCCGTCTTCATCCTTCCAGTGTGGTCTGGTGGACAGATAAATGGATTGTGTCGTGTTGTTGTTGTAGTTGAAGCCACATTTTCATGGGGATGTGGCGATCCACGTCAAGCTCCTTTGGGTTCAAAGGACCGATCGCCTCGGGGACAGGTTGGCCTTTGGTTATTTAAAGGCGCCATTAACTCGCCTTGTCATAGGCACTCAGTATTTGTGCAAGAGCCGTTGCCGCCCAACCTCTCACTGAGACTCTCCGCTACATACCCATTATTGTCCGCGACTGCCGTTGCAGCTACTCCGTATGGAGCATTCCACTATTCGCAACCTGTGGACGCACCCGGTAGCTCGCTGCTAAGCTTCTCGCGAGAGCTATGAACACTACACAAATTGGAGCTCAATGTTCCGGGCTGTATGGTGCTCACAGCTATCCCGTGCCGGGAATTGGGCACACATCCTGCATGTTGGCGTTTTCCCTTGCCAAAAGGAGTAAAGGTGACTGAATCTACCGGAACGTTTTTGGGCAGAATACTTTAGTGTGTAGTATAGAGGTTTGCTTCTCCTTCGGCCTCATAAAAGCTGTGGTGTGTGTCTGCATGATATGCCGTTTTATCTAAAATCCTACTTTTATGGAGCTAGAATTTGAAGATCTAATCGACATTTCAGAGCGGCGACCTGAAATGGAATGGCTGTTGGACATAGTGCTGCTGAAAAGCGACTTATGGATTTATTTTTACTCCTGTGGAGCTTCCAGTAGCCCAAAACATCAAATCGGGAGATCGGTTTAAATGGGAGCTATATCAGGTTCTTGACTGATTTGGGCCATACTTGGCACAGTTTTTGGAAGTCATATCAGAATACTAAGTGCAAAATTTGAACCAAATCGGACAAAAATTTAGGCTTCCGGGGGCTCAAGAAGTCAAATCGGGAGATAGGTTTATATGGGAGCTATATCTGGTTATAGACCGACTTGAACCGTACTTGACACTATTGTTGAAAGTCATAGCGGAACACTAAGTGCAAAATTTAAGCCAAATCGGACAAAAATTGCGGCTTCCAGGGGCTCAAAAAGTCAAATCGGGAGATCGGTTTATATGGGCGTTATATCAGGTTCTTGATCGATTAGAACCGTACTTGGCACAGTAGTTGGAAGTCATAGCGGAACACTAAGTGCAAAATTTAAGCCAAATCGGAAAAAAATGCAGCTTCTAGGAGCTTAAGAAGTCAAATCAGGAGATCGGTTTATATGACAGCTATATTCTAATCTGAGGAGGCCACCGTAGCGCAGAGGTTAGCATGTCCGCCTATGACGCTGAACGCTTGGGCTCGAATCCTGGCGAGACCATCAGAAAATAATTTTCAGCGGTGATTTTCCCCTCCTAATGCTGGCAACATTTGTGAGTTACTATGCCATGTAAAACTTCTCTCCAAAGGTGTCGCACTGCGGCACGTCGTTCGGACGCGGCTATAAAAAGGAGGCCCCTTTTCATTGAGCTTAAACTTGAATCGGACTGCAAATGCAAATACATTTCGATATTTACTATATTTGAGTCAGATGGATAATAAATGCAGCTTTTATGGGTTCCAGACCCTTAGATCGGTCTATATGGTAGCTATATCTAAATATACCTCGATGTGAAACATATTTGAGGCGGATGCAGGAAAGCTTAAAACAAGTCACTGTTTAAAATTTCAGCAAAATCGAACAAAAAGGAAAGCTTTTATGGGCTTCAGACCCTTTATCGGCAGATCGGTCTATATGGCAACTATAACTAAATATAGTCAGATCTGAACCAGATTAAGATGGGATATTAGGACGCCTCAAACTATTCACTGTTTCAAATTTCAGCGAAATCGGGTAAGAAATAAAGCTTTTATGGGCTTCAGACTCCTTATCGGCAGATCGGCCCGTAAGACAGCTATATCTAAATATATTCCGATCTAAACAATATATGGGTCCTATGTTGGGAGGCCTGAAACTACTCACTGTTTCAAATTTCAGCGAAATCGGATACAAAATAAAGCCTTTATGGGCTTCAGACCCTTTATCGGGAGATCGGCCTATATGGCAGCTATATCTAAATATAGTACGATCTGAACCATATTTAGATCAGATATCGGGAATCTTAAAATAACCCACTGTTTGAAATTTCAGCGAAATCGGCAAAAAAATAAAGCTTTTATGGGCTTCAGACCCTTTATCGGGAGATCGGTCTATATGGCAGCTATACCTAAATATAGTCCAATCTGAACCATATTTGGGTCAGATGTCGGGAGGCTTAAAATAACCCACTGTTTTAAATTTCAGCGAAATCGGTTAAAAAATAAAGATATTTTTGGCCTTCAGACCCTTCATCGGGAGATCGGTCTATATGGCAGCTATATCTTAATATAGTCCGATGTAATCCATGTTAAGATCAGATGTCGGGAGGCTTAAAATAACCCACTTTTTCAAATTTCAGCCAAATCGGATAAAAAATAAAGCTTTTATGGGCTTCAGACCCTTTATCGGGAGATCGGCCTATATGGCAGCTATATCTAAATATAGTACTATCTGAACCATATTTAGATCAGATGTCGGGAGGCTTAAAATAACACACTGTTTGAAATTTCAGCGAAGTCGGCAAAAAAATAAAGCTTTTATGGGCTTCAGACCCTTTATCGGCAGATCGGTCGATATGACAGCTATACCTAATCCACTGTTTCAAATTTCAGCGAAATCGGTTAAAAAATAATGCTTTTTTCAGCTTCAGACCCTTTATCGGGAGATCGGCCTATATGGCAGCTGTATCTAAATATAGTCCGATGTAATTCATATTTAGATCAGATGTCGGGAGGCTTTAAATAACCCACTCTTTGAAATTTCAGTGAAATTGGTTAAAAAATAAAGCTTTTATGGGCTTCAGACCCTTTATCGGCAGATCGGTCTATATGGCAGCTATACCTAAATATAGTCCGATCTGAACCATATCTGGGTCAGATGTCGGGAGGCCTTAAACTACTCACTGTTCCAAATTTCAGCGAAATCGGATAAAAAATAAAGCATTAGACCCTTTATCGGCAGATCGGTCTATATAGCAGCATTATCCAAATATGGTCCGATTTGGCCCGTTCAAGAACTTAACCAGAGTGCATCAAAAAGACGTATCTGTGCCGAATTTCGGCTCATTATTTCAATTTTTGAAGGCTGTAGAGTGATTACAACAGACAGACGGATAGACGGACAGACACACGGACATCGTTAAATCGTCTTAGAATTTTACGACGATCCGAAATATATACACTTTGTAGGGTCGGAAATTGATATTTCGCTGTGTTGCAAACGGAATGACTAAATGAATATACCCCCTATCCTACGGTGGTGGGTATAATAAATAAAAAAAAAAAATAAAAAAAAATATTATCAAAAGAAAAACCCAATAGGAATCTCTAGAAACTTATTTCAATATTTCTGAAATTCTTTTATAGCAAAAAATAATAAATAACAACAAAGAAAAACCAAAAATTATAAGAAATTTTAACAAAAAACAACAATTTAACAAAAGTATATAAAAAACAACAACAACAAAAACCTTAACACCAAATCAAAAACCAAAACCAGCACCAATTTTCAAGTTTAAACAACAAAAAAACAAGTGTATAGTCAACAAAAAAGTGTAACCAAACTCACCAAAAAGTGTTAAAAAATTTTCTCAAACCCCTCCGCTTGTACTGCTGTAGAACTACTCAAGAAATGACTCAACTCTAACACCTTCAGAAAACCATTATTGAAGACAACAACAACTCCACAATATTTTCTTCACAAAAAATGGCTCGCAAAAAGAAATCCCCTAAGGAGGCAGCAGCCGTTAAGGACGATTCCGGAGCCTGTGGCATAGATAATAATTTACTGGGCCTTCCTCATTCTCTTCATCGCTGCAGCAAGGATGACAATCTTATGCTACATGCCAGCGATAGTGAATTGTCTGAGATCAAACAATTGGAGAAGAATAAATCAAATTTATTTCTTATCAAGTCTTACTCCTTTATTGATAAGACCAATGCGAGAAGACCCAATTCCTTGAATATACCTCAGAAACTGCAGGAATTTGAAAACTATCATACCCTGCTATTGGAGGAAAGCTCTCCAGTGACCCCTCTAAAAGAAGACCATCACAAGGCGAAAGAAAAGTTTAAGGAGACGAAGAAAAATTCCAAAAAATCTTCCAAGCTAGGCAAAATGAAAAAATCCAAATCCACCTATGACTCCTTGGAGGATTTAAGTGAGTTCCAGGATATTTTAAGAAAGCCCACAGTTATCTTGGATTGTGAGCCCAGTGGTGACTCTAGCAAGAGGCCTTTGACTTTTGTTGTGGATAATCCCCATAAACCAGTGGTTAAATCCAAGACCATGGAGGATATAGCTCCCTTAATCAAACGAGAGTCTTTTATACGCCATAGCTTGCAATCCATAAGGCGCAGCTTTTCCTCTTCGAAAAAATCTCAAATATCTTCGTCTTCATCCAATAACTCCTCGTCGGCCTGCTCTTCGGCATCTTCCACTTCGTCCAGCTCATCTTCAGGTGGCGACCCACAAGGCAATAGCCTAAAGAAATCCAAAAACCATAAGAACAAAGACAAAACCAAAATAGCCTCAGAACAAAACAACTCCAAAGAAGATGCAATCAAAGCAACACCTAAGAGAAATGGGGAATATAAAACACATGCCAATGAGCCAGAGTTACACAACTGCAATCAACAGCTGATGATAGAAAATACGCTGAAAGCCTCTATGCCACAGCAACCCATAGTGGTGATATCCTCGCCTTCGCCAGCATCATCTATGGCCTGCTTGGCTGCCCATGTGACTTTAAACGCCCCCAATGCTATGCCTGCAAACTCTAACAACAACAACAACAGTAACAACAATGCGGTTATTTTAGCTGTACTTCAAGAGGAGGATGAAAAGGATTTACAAAATCCCTTAGAAAGGTGGGTAAGCTTTCATTTAACACTACCACTATGTGTGTGTGTATGTATATCATTAGAAGTATTTGTTCAGTTTTTCGCTTTAAACATTCTCTCACATGCAGGCTTTGTCTGACAATGGGTGTGGTTGTATGTGTGTGTGTGTGTGTGAGTATACCTACAAATGAGAAATGAAAAAAAAAAAACACAAAATCATCTTTATAGTTATAGACAAATAACCTTAGAGAAAATATCTTCATAGGTACACATATACATACACAAATATGTTAAATAATGGGGCATTTGTATGTATGCGTACTTTGTATCTCACACATCCATACATATTAAAAAGTTCAAGGTCGAGCATTTGCTCTTGCTGCCTTAGTTGTAGGACTTTAAAGGTGATTCTCTATTCAATGAGTTGTTGTTTCTTCTTCCTCTTTGGCCTTTGAAAGCAAAGCTTTTTTTCGTCCCCCCCCCACATTGAAGAGCAATATTCGATTGTTCGTCCCCCACCCCCGCTTCAATACACATGCCATCAAACTTATGAATGAACTAAGAGAGAAAGAGGGTGCCTTAGGGAAGGAGAGAGAGTGATATGATATTAGTTTTCCTTTTGCTTTCAAAAGAGCAAAGCAAACATAATTTCATAAGGATTCCTTTTGTAGAAAGCAAAAAAAACTACAGAGGATGCTTAGCAAACACTCGAAGCGTTTGGGCTGTGGGTTGTGAGTTTTTTTTTTGAAAATGTTTAAAGCATTTAACAATTAAACATTTTTGCTTAAGTTTTATGGCAAGTTATCAAAAGAGAAATTAAAAAAAGGAAATTTGATATTTAATAAAATTTATAAAAATTCAGTTATTCAAAATTTAGTTCTGTAGTTTATACAGGGAGGACACCGTAGCGCAGAGGTTGCCATATCCGCCTATGACGCTGAACGCCTGGGTTCGAATCCTGGCAGGAACACCAGAAATTTTTTCAGCGGTGGTTATCCCCTCCTAATGCTGGCGACATTTGTGAGGTACTTTGCAATGTAAAAACTTCTCCCCAAAGAGGTGTCGCTCTGCGCCACACCGTTCGGACTCGGCTATAAAGAGGAGGTCCCTTATCATTGAACTTAAAATTGATTCGGACAGCACTCATTGATTAGAGAGAAGTTTTTCCCAGCCCCCTTATGGAATGTTCATGGGCAAATTTGCATTTGCAGTTCATACAGGGAAGACAAAAAAATGAAGATGAATCCCATATTTCCGCCGTCATTAAATGAGTCCAGTTTGTTGGGTGTTTTGGCGGTGGGGTGGACCCCAGGCCCTTGATTTCGAAAAAGGATAGTATTTTCGTGCTCTCTTCCCAAAAAAAAAAACTTCCATTTGAGCCCCATATTGCCATGGTAGGCAAATATGTCCGTTTTGCGGGGTATTATGGAGGAGGAGGAGGCGGCCTCCCATATACTTTGCCCCTCATTTAGATACCAGATTCGTTGTCTGCTCTCAAATATCTCTCATTTGAGTTCCATATCGTCATTATTGGTTGATATATCCATTTGGCGGGCAATGGAGTTGGGGAGGGTGCCCTACCTAGGACCCACCCCATACATGTATAACAAATGTTTGTTTTTTTACGTTACTAAAAGACTGCCAACAAAATTTCCATTGAATCTCTTTAGAAGGGAGGTGAGGTAAGGGAATTTTGTCAAAATTTTATTTTTATAATAAACCGACTGAACCGGGCCCACTCCTCTGTGCCTTCTTTCACATTCTAATACCTTTTGTTTGAGGTATATAACTCCTGTTTGGGGGTAATACAGCTCATCAAATTTTTCGCCCTGAATGTGAACATCAAATTCGTGCTCTACTCCCAAACACCTTTTATTTGAGCCCGACTTTGCTATGGTCGGTATAGATATCCGGTTTGGGGGTGATTTGGGGGGTGGGGGATGGGCACCCAGGCATTTTTCCCTCAAAGCAGATATCACATTTGTGTTCTATTCTGAAATACCTTTTATTTGAGTCCCATATAACCGTGGTCAGTAAAAAATTTCAGTTTGGAGGGGAGGCGGACGCCCAGACACTTGGTCCCGAATGTGAAAGTCAATTCCGTGCTCTACTCCCAAAGACTTTTCATATGAGCACCATATTTCTAAGGTCGGTAAATACATATGTATATCCGATTTTGGCGGGTATTTCGGCAATAGAGTGGCCCATCAAACACCTGACGCCACATTTGGGTATAGGATTAATTTTTTACTCCCAAATACCTTTCATTTGAGTCACATATTATTATCATTACTCTATATATCTATTTGGCGGGCTTTGGGAGTGGGGTGGCTCCCCTAGGCCCCACCCCATATTTGGATAAAATTTTTTTTTTTTTAGGTTACTTAAAGAGTACAGAACAAAATTTTGATTGAATCGCTAGGAGGGTGTGGGGAAGGTGAGAGAGTAGAGGCGAGAAAGGAAAGGTAGTGAGGCGAGTAAGGGTTGGGTAGGGAAGGGTGGGGTGGGTGCAGAAACAGTTTTACCAAAATTTTATTTTTTTTAGAAAATTTTGTTAAAATTGCTGATTCAAGTAGAAATGGAGGCCACCGCAGCGCAGAGGTTAGCATGCCTGCCTATGACACTGAACGCCTGGGTTCGAATCATGGCGAGAGAGATCAGAAATGTTCAGCGGTTATCGGCTTCTAATGCAGGCGACATTTGTGAGGTACTATGCCATATAATAACTTCTCCCCAAAGAGTTGTCGCTTTGCGGCACGCCCTTCAGACTCGGCTATAAAAAGGTGGTTCCTTATCATTGAGCATTAACTTGAATCGAACAGCATTCATTGATATGGGAAAAGTTTGCGCCTGTTACTTAATAGAAAGTCAATAGGCAAATTTGCATTTTCAGAAAATTTTCTCAAAGTTTTAATTGTTATAAAAATTATGTCCAAATTATGATGCTATAATTTTTTTTTAATTTTATTCTGGATAATATTTTGTCAAAGATACATTTTTAAGAAATGTTTATAAAAATGTTGTCAAAATTTGATTTCTATTATGAGCCCTCTGGCAAAGGGCGAAATCGCTATCATTGCAGCCCATCCCCCATATGTGTAACACACCACATAGCTGAGACTCTTTGAAGGGTTTTTGTTGCTTGAAATACAAGCAAAAAAAAAAACAAGTAAGAGTGTGCTAAGTTCGGCCGGGCCGAATCTTGTGAACCCACCACCATGGATTCTGCTAAATTATGGGAGCTGTATCTGGTAATAGACCAAATTTGACCGTACTATGCGCAGTTGTTTCAGAAAAATCGGGTAAAAATCGCGGCTTGTAAGGGCTTAAAAGGTCAAATCGGGAGATCGGTTTATATGGGCGCATGTTATTGACCGATTTGGACCGTACTTTACACAGTTGTTGAAAATCATAACAAAACACCATGTACAAAATGTCAACCAAATCTGATAAAAATTGAGGTTTCCAGGGGCTCAAGAAGTCAAATCGAGAGATCGGTTTATATGGGAGCTATATCAGGTTATAGACCGATTTAAACCGCATTTGACACAGTTGTTGGAAGTCATAACGGAATTATGTGCAAAACTTCAGCCAAATCGGAGAAAAATTGCGGCTTCCAAGGGCGCAAGAAGTCAAATCAAGAGATCGGTTTATATAGAAGCTATATCAGTTTCTTGACCGATTTAGGCCGTATGTGGTACAGTAACGGAATACTATATGCAAAATTTGAGACAATTCGGGCAAAAATTGCGGCTTCCAGGGGCTCAAGAAGTCAAATCAGGAGATCGGTTTATATGGAAGCTATATCAGTTTCTTGATCGATGTAGACCGTGCGAGGCACAGTAATTGGAAGTCATAACGGTACACTATATACAAAATTTCCACATCGGACAAAAATTGCGGCTTCCAGGGGCTCAAGAGTCAAATCGGGAGATTGGTTTATATGGGAGCTATATCCATATCTGAACAGATGTGGCCCATTTGCACTGCCCAACGATATACATCAATATAAAGTATCTGTGCAAACGGCTAGTTCTACGAGTTCGACCCCTATCGTGATTTGGACAGACGGACGGGCGGACATGGCTAGCTCGACTCAGAATGTGAAGACGATTTAGAATATATACACCTTATGGGGTCCTAGATCAATATTTCGAGGTGTGACAAAACGGAATGACTAGATTAGAGTACCCCCATCCTATGGTGTTGGGTATAAAAACAAAGACCATTGGTCTAAGCTGGAAGAATCCAAGCACAAAAAGTAATAATTTTGTAACCAAACAAAAGAAACGCAAAACGAAAAAAATTTTGTCAAATATTTTTATGAAATTTTGTCAAAATTTTGGAAACATTTTCTTTATTGAAAATTTTTTCAATTTATTTTTATAGAAAATTTTGTCAAAATTTTATTTTTATAGAATATTTTATCAACGTTTTATTTTTGTAAATAATTGCATCAAAATTTTATTTTCATAGAACATTTTTTCAACATTCTTTTTCTACATTTTTTTTAGAAATTATATATCTATAGAAAGTTTTGTCAAAAATATATTTGTAAAAGAAATTTTGTCAATTTTTTCATATACAATTTTATTAAAATTTTATTTTTATGGACATTTGTGAAAAACTTTATTTTTCTAGTAAATTTGTTTCTTTTTTCTGGGGAAAATTCGGTCAAAATTTTATTTAAAATGGTCAAAATGTTTTTAAAATTATGTCAAAATTTTATTTTTACAGTAAATTTTGTCAAAATTTCTTTTTTTTTGCAATTTTTTTGTCAAAATTCTATTTTTATGAAAATTTTGGTCAAATTTTGTCAACGTTTTATTTCTATGGAAAATTTAGTCAGAATTTTACATTTATAGAAAATTTTGTCAAATGGTTTTTTTTGGTGGAAAATTTTATCAAATTTTTTTTCATTTTCTCTATATTTTATTTCTATAGGAAGTTTTTTGAAAATTTTATACATACATAAAAATTTTTTTACACAAAATTATATCTAAAGTTCAATTGCCTTGCTCTTAGTGTTAAAGTTTTTAATGCTATTGGGTTGCCCAAAAAGTAATTGCGGATTTTTTAAAAGAAAGTATATGCATTTTTAATAAAACTTAGAATGAACTTTAATCAAATATACTTTTTTTACACATTTTTTCTAAAGCAAGCTAAAAGTAACAGCTGATAACTGACAGAAGAAAGAATGCAATTACAGAGTCACAAGCTGTGAAAAAATTTGTCAACGCCGACTATATGAAAAATCCGCAATTACTTTTTGGGCAACCCATTACATTCACTCCATATATATAATGTACTCATATATGTAACTTTTATTATTATTAAAGCTAATCACAGTAATGAGCCAATAAAATCAAAGAAAGCTAATTATTTATTAGTTTCCTTCATTGTTAACATAACACAAGTCATTCTCATCATTTTATTGTTGTTAATGTGCTTTTTTTTCTCAAATGATGTCATTTTCATATATAATTGCCAGAACTAATTAGCACAACTACTTAGAAAGTTCCGAGAGTATGTAAAAAAAAAAATAACACAGGGTATGTTGAAATTTCTAACTCATGCAAGTAAAATTTTTGCAAGTTCATCTCAGAACATGCAATCTCTTTCCCATAATATGGGCCATGTAAGAACAGCTTTAAGGCCAGCCTTCCAGCCAGCCAGCCATCTAGCCAATTTAATGCAATTTTGTCCAAATTAAAATTGCCACAATTTGGATTTTACAAAAGTTTCGTTTCTTACTCCAATTCCATTTAATTGTTTTTCCTCATGCCCTGGAAAAAATGGATGGATTATGGTGTGTGTGTGGAGGGCCTCAACACTATAAGCCAACAGAAGTTTGTGTTGGAAATCTTCAAATGAAAATCTATTTTACGTGCTGTGCAAACATTCATCATCTTGTGCCTGGTTTGCCATGGTACCTAAAGCGGGGACTACGCCCCTTGCATGCGCACTTTTCTTTCACTCCATTTCATTTCATTTCATGGCATACTCTATGGCTTTAGATTTATTTTTATACTATTTGTTTTTTTCTATTTCTTCGAAATAGAGAACATACTTAAAATGCAAATGGATGTTTTTTCTTTCACTATATGTGTGAGAAGATAGGTTTAAACTTTAAACCACCATATATTCAGAAAATAATCAAAATTCTAAAACACCCTGGTACCAATCTGCACAAAAAGAAATGAAAAACATTTTTTTTTTCGTGCTATACCTAGTGTATGAGAAACGGATATCCGTTGGTATTTTGCAAAAAAATTCAAGATGAATAGAAACAAACCGGCAAACGAATATATGAAAAAGAAATGTCCATTACCTGGGAATTAATGATAGGCAAATTATTTTTCACTTTATTTCATAGGCGTGAGGCCATAGAGAAGTTTACAAAAAAGAAGCGATTATTTTTTAAAGCCCTCAAAATCCCTTTTCTGCGTCTATAGAAATAAAATTTTGAGAAAAAGTAAAAATAAAAAAAAAATTAAAATTTTGACAAAATTTTTGTTTGTATAGAAAATTTTGGCAAAATTTTCTATACAAATAATTTTTTTTCAATTTTTATTTTTTTCTCTTTCGAAACAAGCTCTATGATCAGAGATTTCGCTTTGCAAATGGAAAACCAAAGATCGCAACCACTATGGGACAAATGCAAATTTTGCCCATGAACATTCCCCTAAGAAACAGGGGCAAACTTCTCACATATCAATGAGGACAGTCCGATTCAAGTTTAAGCTCAATGATAAGGGATCTCCTTTTTATAGCCAAGTCCGAACGGCAGTGCGACACCTTTTTGGAGAGAATTTTTACATGGCATAGTATTTCACAAATGTTGCCAGCATTAGGTGGGGATAACCACCGTTGAAAATTTTTTCTGATGATCTCGCCAGGATTCGAACCCAGGCGTTCAGCGTCAAAGGCGGACATGCTAACCTCTGCGCTACGGTGGCCTCCACTGTGAGACGCGTTTCGTAATTTGGTCTAGAATTACTCATCAGCCATATTAGGTGTGAAGGCTACAAGGGCCGTACGTTGGTATGTTGTACTTACATCGATTTTTTTGCGAAAACATCTCTATGATATAAATACCACATTAACCACGCTCGTCAGCCCTGTCTATTAGCTGTACTTTTCCCAATGCATGTGTTTTCGTGTAATGGCAGATTTTTTGTCTGCTCAAATTACACTACTCTCATACACATGATTCTGGGCACCCTTTGAAAGTTGTATTGATGGCTTCGAAAGCTAGACAACGACAAAGGCTCTCGCTGTTGCTTTGTGTGCACAGGTTCGAATCCCGGCCGAGCTCCGCCGAATTTTTTCTTGGAGTTCTCTGCTGAAATAAAAATTAGACAAAATTTTCCATAAAAGTAGAATTTGACAAAAATTTTGTATGACAACAAAATTTTCTTTATAAACCAAATTTTGACAAACCTTTTCTATGAAAACCAAATTTTTACAAAAATTTTCTATGAAAACCAAATTTTTACCAAAATTTTCTTTGAAATCCAAATTTTTACAAAAATTTTTTATGAAAACCAAATTTTGACAACAATTTAAATTTCGCATCTATAGTTCTGCCATATCTTCAATTAACTGTGCTAAGTTTGGTCGCAATCGGTTCATAACCTGGTATAGGTGCCATATAAACCGATCTTCCGATTTTACTTCTTGAACATCTAGACGACGCAATTTTTGTCCAATCCGAAGTATGGCCAAAATCGGTTTATAACCTGATATAGCTGCCACATAAATCGTCCTTCCGATTTGATTTCTTCAGCCTCAGAGGCCGTAATTATTATCCGATTTGGCACGAAATCTTGCACGTTTCGTTTTGCTATGACTTCCAAAGGCCGCGCCAAGTATGGTCGAAATCGGTTGATAATCTGATATAATTGCCATATAAACCGATCTTCCGATTTGACTTCTTGAGCCTCTAGAGGGCGCAATTGTTATCCGATTTGGCACGAAATCTTGCACGTTTCATTTTGCTATGGCCGCGCCAAGTATGGTCGAAATCGGTTGATAATCTGATATAATTGCCATATAAACCGACCTTCCGATTTGATTTCTTGAGCCTCTAGAGGGCGCAATTGTTATCCGATTTGACTGAAATATTGCACGTTTCATTTTGCTATGACTTTCAATGGCCGCGCCAAGTATGGTCGAAATCGGTTGATAATCTGATATTAATGCCATGTAAACCGATCTTCCGATTTGACTTCTTTAGCCTCTAGAGGGCGCAATTGTTATCCGATTTGGCTGAAATTTTGCACATAGTGTGTTGGTATAACTTCCATTAACTGTTCCAAGTATGATCAAAATCGGTTGATAACCTGATATAGCTGCCATATCAAGCGATCTCCCAAGATTTGACTTCTTAAGCCTCTAGAGGGCGCAATTACCATCCGATATGGCTGAAATTTTGCATGTATTGTTTTGGTATAACTTCCAGTAACTGTGCTGAGTATGGTTATAGACCGAAATCGGTCTATAACCTGATATTGCACCCACATAAAATTATCTACCATTTGACTTCTTGAGCCTATAGAGGGCGCAGTTGTTATTTAACTAATTTCTCTAAGTCAGTTCTATTTTTGAGATTTTTTTTTTACCCATTATTCATTAATAGGTTAATTTAATTAGGGTATCTGACAAAATATGTCAACATTTAGAAAAGACTTCAGATTTCACTGCAAAACCGTTCTTTATTTAAGTTTCTAATTTTGCCATTCCTAAAATACCCACATAAGTAAATATTAAGAAATTAAGTCTAATATTTTAGGCAAAGACTTTTCTTTTGATTCTCTTATATTTTTGATAAATCCTGAAAGGCCAGTGGATCAAAAAATCATTAACTCTTAATTAAACCCTCCAAATGGAATGGGCTAAAATGAAAACAAATAAAACAAATTCAAAAAAAAAAAAAAAAACAAATATTTACTATGCGGCGTTATCTTCATGGTGTTGTGAGCATTTGCTGGCATGACATTGGCAAATAGAAGAAAATTTTTTATTTAAATAAAAAACTTAACACTTGTGTAGAAAATGAAATAAAATAGCCAAAACAACCAAAAAGGCCATCATTGACACCAACAGTTAGTCATGTGGATGGCCGCCATTAGGTGACTTGTAACAGGCATGCAATCATTGTCACTGCAATATGACCAAATTTAGAATAAAAGCCTCACATATAACGACAGGCCAAAATGGTCAAAACACATTACCTAACCAGAAACAAACAAAAAAAACCAAAACGGAATTTTAATGTGAATGGCTTGCAGTTATGAACTCAGATGATGATGATGATACAGACAGCTACACTATTAGAAACACATTTAGCTAAATGCTATTTGAGGCAATAAATAATCGATGAATGAATCTGGCTATGAGCCATTAAGAATGCCATTCGTAATGCAAAATATTCCATCAATTTTGAAATTTTGACAATCTTGTTTACCACCCTTTGATTTTAATTGCCACACGGCTTTATTGCCATTGGTTTTGAAGGTAAAAATATGGCGAATTTCATGCCTTTCACATCATTAACCCCATCCTCATTAGTTGTGCTGGCCTTATTTTTATACCCACCACCGAAGGATGGGGGTATATTCATTTTGTCATTCCGTTTGCAACACATCGAAATATCCATTTCCGACCCTATAAAGTATATATATTCTTGATCAGCGTAAAAATCTAAGACGATCTAGCCATGTCCGTCCGTCTGTCCGTCTGTCTGTTGAAATCACGCTACAGTCTTTAAAAATAGAGATATTGAGCTGAAATTTTGCACAGATTCTTTTTTTGTCCATAAGCAGGTTAAGTTCGAAGATGGGCTATATCGGACTATATCTTGATATAGCCCCCATATAGACCGATCCGCCGATTTAGGGTCTTAGGCCAATAAAAGCCACATTTATTATCCGATTTTGCTGAAATTTGGGACAGTGAGTTGTGTTAGGCCCTTCGACTTCCTCCGTTAATTTGGCCCAGATCGGTTCAGATTTCGATATAGCTGCCATATAGACCGATCCTCCGATTTGGGGTCTTAGGCCCACAAAAGCCACATTTATTATCCGATTGTGATGAAATTCGAAACAGTGAATTGTGTTAGGCCCGTCAATATCCTCCGTCAATTTGGCTCAGATCGGTCCAGATTTGGATATAGCTGCCATATAGTCCGATCCTCCGATTTAGGGTCTAAGGCCAATAAAAGCCACATTTATGGTCTGATTTCGCTGAAATTTGGGACAGTGAGTTGTGTTAGGCCCTTTGACATGTTTCTTTAATTTGGTCCAGATCGGTTCAGATTTGGATATAGCTGCCATATAGACCGATTTCTTGATTTATGGTTTTGGGCCCATAAAATGCTCATTTATTGCCCGATGTCCCCGAAATTTGGAACAGTGAGTTAAGTTAAGCCCCTTGACATACTTCTGCAATATCGCACAGATCGGACCAGATTTGGATATAGCTGCCATATAGACCGATATCTAGGTTTTAGGTTTTGGGGCCATAAAAGACGCATTTATTGTCCGATGTCGCTGAAATTTTAGACAGTGAGTTTGGTTAGGCTCTTCGACGTCCTTCTTCAATTTTGCCCAGATCGGTCCAGATTTGAATAAAGCTGCCATATAGACCGATCTCTGGATTTAAGGTTTAGGGCCCATAAAAGAGGCATTTATTGTCCGATTTCGCCGAAATTTGGAACAGTGCTTAGTGTTAGGCTCTTCGACATGTTTATGCAACTTTGCCCAAATCGATCCAGATTTGGATATAGCTGCCATGTAGACCGATATCTCAATTTAAAGTCTTGACCCCATAAAAGGCGCATTTATAATCCGATTTCACTGAAATTTGACACAGTGACTTATGTTCGGCTTTTCGACATCCGTGTCGTATATAGTTCAGATCGGTATGAGGTATATGAGTATAAGGTATGAAATTTTCACCGAATTTTAATGAAAGGTGGTTTACATATATACCCGAGGTGGTGGGTATCCAAAGTTCGGCCCGGCCGAACTTAACGCCTTTTTACTTGTTTTAAGTACCTTGGGAATGGGGGTGTGTTGTGATCCATGAAAATCTGCAATCAGCATTATTGCCCGTCTTTAGCTACCCTAAAGAGAGCTTCGGTTTAGACTTCGTGTCAAGGGTTATGTGCGGAAACTGCAATTATTTTGTTGTTGTTGTTTTTTTGTAGTTGTTGTAGTAATAATTTCCACTTTGTTAATTGCATTTCAATGATTGTCGTTAATTATAAGTTGGTCATACACGTGTTGCCACTACAAAGTAATGACGGTGTGACAAATACGATTAAAAGTGTTAAGAGTAGGAGAAAGGCAAATACTACAAAGTTGGGAAAAAATAAGTTAATTGGAAATATGGGACCCTATATCGAAATTTTAGCAAAATCTGGCAAAAATTCATACCTCTTGGGGGCAAAGAAAACTAATCCGGAAATCGGTTTATATGGGGGATACATCAGGTTATGAAACGATTATGATCACACTTGACAGAGTTGTTGGAAGTCATAGCAAAAGTCATTGTGCAAAATTTTATTCAAATTGGTTAAACATTGCGCCCTCTATAGGCTTAAGAAGTCAAATCGGGTGATCGGTTTATATCGGGGCTATATCATGTTATAGACCGATTTGGATCGTACTTGGTATACGTGTTTGAAGTCATGACAGAACTCATTGTGAAAAATTTCACCTATATTGGTTGAGAATTGCGCCCTCTAGAGGCTCAAGAAGTCGGTCATAACAGAAATCATTCTGCAAAATTTCAGCTAAAGTGGTTAAGAACGACGCCCTCTAGTGTGTAATCGGGAGATCGGTTTGTATGGAAGCTATATCAGGTTATAGACTGATTTTGACCATACTTGGTAGATATATTAAAAGTCATAATAGAAGTCAAAATGGCTCCCTCTAAGAGTTCAAGAAATCAAATCAAAAGATCGGTTCATATGGAAGTTGTATCCAGATATCGGCCGATATAGACCATACTTGACATCGTAGTTGAAAGTTATAGAAAGAGCCATTGTGCAAAATTTCTAAAAAAAATTGATTAAGAATTGCCTCTACTAGAGGCTTAGGAAGTCAAATCGGGAGATCGGTTTATATCGGGGCTATATCATGTTATAGACCGATTGGGACCGTACTTGTTTGAAGTCATAACAGAACTCATTGTGCAAAATGTCACCTATATTGATTGAGTATTGCGCCCTCTAGAGGCCCAAGAAGTCAAATCGGGAGATCGGTTTATATGGGAGCTATATCAGATTATAGACCGATTTGGACCGTACTTGTTTAAAGTCATAACAGAACTCACAGTGCAAAATTTCACTTATATAGGTTGAGAATTGCGCCCTCTAGAGGTCCAAGAAGTCAAATCGGGAGATCGGTTTATATGGGAGCAATATCAGATTATAGACCGATTTGGAACATTCTTCGAAGAGTTGTTGGAAGTCGGTAAAAAAGTCATTGTGCGGATTTTCAGTTAAATTGGTTTAAAATTGCGCCCTCTAGAAGCTCAATAAGTCTAATCGGGAGATCGGTTTAAAGGGGGGGCTATATCAGGTTATATACCGATCTGAGCCAAACTTGGCAGAGGAGTTAGAAGTCATAACGGAAGTCTTTATGTAAAATTTTAATCAATTTGGTTAAAAACTAAGCCCTCTAGGGGCTCAATAAGTCTAATCGGGAGATCGGTTTAAAGGGAGGCTATATCAGGTTATACACCGATTTGGATCATACTAAGTGTATAAAATCATAACAGAAGTTTTTATGCAAAATTTCAGCCAAATTTGTTGAAAATTGCGCCCTCTAGGGGCTAAAGTAGTCTAACCGGGAGATCGGTTTAGAGGGGGTATATATCAGGTTATATACCGATTGGAGCCAAACTTGGCAGAGGTGTTAGAACGACAGTCATTGTGCAAAATTTCAATCAATTTGGTTAAAAATTTAGCCTTTTAGGGGCTCAAGAAGTCTAATCGAGATATTGTTTTATATGGGGGCTATATCAGGTTATAAATCGATTTAAGCCAAACTTGGCAGAGGTGTTAGAATACATGACAGAAGTCTTTAAGCAAAATTATAGCTAAGTTGGTTGCGCCCTCTAGGGGCTCAAAAATTTCATATAGTCGGCTTTGACAAATTTTTTCACAGCTTGTGACTCTGTAATTGAATTCTTTCTTCTGTCAGTTATCAGCTGTTACTTTTAGCTTGCTTTAGAAAAAAGTGTAAAAAAAGTATATTTGATTAAAGATCATTCTAAGTTTTATTAAAAATGCATTTCATTTCTTTTAAAAAATCCGCAATTACTTTTTGGGCAACCCAATATATCAGCATATATTCCGATTTAGACCATACAGAAGTCATTTTGGAAAATTTTAACCGAATTGGTTAAGAATTGCGCCTTCTAGAGGCTCAAGAAGTCAAATCGGGAGATCGGTTTAAATGGGGGCTATATCAGTAAAAGTACCGATTTCTGCCATACTAGAGAGATATGTTGGAAATATAGCAAAAGTCATTGTGCAAAATTTCAGGTTCAAGAAATCAAATCGGTAGATCGGTTTAAAGGGGGGGGGGGGGGGGGGGGGGTTCTATAGCAGGTTATAGACCGAATTGCACCATTCTAAGCAGAGGTGTCAGAATTCATAACAGAAGTCTTTAGGCAATATGTCTGCCAAATTTGTTGAAAATTGCGCCCTCTAGCGGCCAAAGAAATTTAATCGGGAGATCAGTTTAAAGGCGGCTATATCATGTCATAGACCGTTTTGAACCATACCAGGCAAGTTTATTGGAAGTCCTAACAAAGCACCATGTGCGAAATTTCAGCCAAATTTGTTAAAAACTGCGACCTCTAGGCGCTCAAGAAGTCAAATTGGGAGAATGGCTACATCGAAAAATGGTCCTAAATGGCCCATTTACAGTCTCAATCGACATACACAAATGGGAATTATTTGGGCAAGAGCCTAGCTTTTCCCTTATGAATTGTAGCATGCATCGATACAACTAAATCGACTTTGAATGTCATGATGGCCACTTGGGTTGGCTTCTCTAAGTCGTTGGAAAGGATTAACCCGTCCTCTTGGACCCACAGAGTGTTATTTAAATATCCAAAAACCCTGGCCAGTGTTGTGAGAGAAGAAGGAACTTGGATGAAATCTAGTTCCAAAAGAGATCCCTTGACTTCCGATGGATGTCCCTCAGATACAAAGCAGTGCTGAGGCATTGTGAGTTGTTGAGGGATGATAACCTAAGGGGGGTATAATACTGGCGATTTATTCATTTGAGTCCCAGAAATCGACCGGACCGGTCGCCTGCCATGCTGCAGAATACAGCACCGTATGTCAGGCGGAGGAGGAGGAGGCCACCGTAGCGCAAAGGTTAGCATGTCCGCCTATGACGCTGAACGCCTGGGTTCGAATCCTGGCAAGACCATCAGAAAAAATTTTCAGCGGTGGTTTTCCCCTTCTTATGCTGGCAATATTTGTGAGGTACTATGTCATGTAAAACTTCTCTCTAAAGAGGTGTCGCACTGCGGCATGCCTTTCGGTCTCGGCTATAAAAAGGAGGCCCCTTATCATTGAGCTTAAACTTGAATCGGACTGCACTCATTGATATGTGAGAAGTTTGTCCCGGTTCCTTAGTGGAATGTTCAGGGGAAAAATTTGCAATTTAATGTCAGTCGGATTCTGGAAGGGAGAGACTTCCGAAACTCTCGAACTCCTGGCTACAACGCACTTTTTGGGAAACTTGGATGTGACCACTTGACCGTTGAATTCTGACTCTACGGATGTCCCTTAGAGACAAAAGCAGTGGTGAAGCGCTGTCGGTTGTTAAGGGGATGATAACCGAGGGCTGGATATTACAGGCGAGTAATTCGTTTGAGCCCCACAGATTGACAATGCTGCAGAATGCAAGACCGTATGTCAGGTGGTATCTGGATGGGCTTTTTATGGCTTGTGTTTTGTTTGAGTTTGTGCCGACTGCGCAGTGGGAGATTAAGATATTGGGTTGCCCAAAAAGTAATTGCGGATTTTTCATATAGTCGGCGTTGAAAAATTTTTTCACAGCTTGTGACTCTGTAATTGCATTCTTTCTTCTGTCAGTTATCAGCTGTTACTTTTAGCTTGCTTTAGAAAAAAGATTAAAAAAAGTATATTTGATTTAAGTTCATTCTGAGTCTTATTAAAAATGCATTTACTTTCTTTTAAAAAATCCGCAATTACTTTTTGGGCAACCCAATATCTTTTAATCCCGGGTGGAAAACCCTATCCACTTTCGCCCCAAGGACTTAAGACCAACCAGTCTGTTGTCTTTCGCCTTGGAGACACTTGAGAGACGGTTGGATGCGTACATCAGGTATCTTCTTGATTCATCCTAGGTGAACGGCTGCCAGCAAGCCTTCTCCAAGGGTCGGTTAGTTGATAGCGCCCTTCACGATTTGGAGGTTTACAAATAGGGGATTTAGATGACAGGTGGCTTCACTTTATCGGTCTTTTTGGATATAGTAGGGCTTTTAACAACCCTGAACCCCTGGGTTCGAATCCTGGCGAGAACATAAGAATAAATTATCAGCGGTGGTTATCCTCTTCTAATGTTGGCTACATTTGCGAGGGACTGTACCATTTGATATAGCAGTCAGGTAAAAACTTCGCACTGCGTCACGCCGTTCGGCTGAACTGAACGGTTTTTTATTTATAAGATTTTTCTCCGATTTTTATTTCGATAAGTTAAGTTACAACGGAATGATGACTTTTGCATACCCCCATCGTATGGTGGAGGGTATAAAAATTAAAACCTAATTCCTGCATTTTAAATATGTCAATATTGCAAAATTCAAAAATGTGATTTTTTTTTATTTGTCTTAACAGTGAACTGAGTTGCCTTAAACAAAATAAAATATTGCCTACTCCTATAGTATTGTATACAAAAAAACCGCTTTGTATTGGGTTGCCCAAAAAGTAATTGCGGATTTTTTAAAAGAAAGTAAATGCAGTTTTAATAAAACTTAGAATGAACTTTAATCAAATATACTTTTTTACACTTTTTTTTCTAAAGCAAGCTAAAAGTAACAGCTGATAACTGACAGAAGAAAGAATGCAATTACAGAGTCACAAGCTGTGAAAAATTTGTCAACGCCGACTATATGAAAAATCCGCAATTACTTTTTGGGCAACTCTATTTCCTTCATACCTGTCAACATTTCCTAGATATTTTGTTGAAGTTGCATATTACCAAAACGCCTGCTTCAGAATGGGCTGAACCTGCACATATTTCTGTTACTGCAGCGGAGATTGCCTTTTATTTTAAGTTGTTTTGTTTTTTTTTTTCTTCTTTTTTTCTCTTTGCCCACGGCTATGCAATATTTTTTAAATTGCATTTATTTATTAAAACTGGGTCAATTATTGCCTGCAAGTCAGCAAACGAGAGTAAAAAATGACAAGATTTTTCCAAAGGAAAATATTTTTTTTTTGTTTGTTGCCCACATACCTTCCATATGCCATTGGGCATACAAATGAAGAAAAAAAAACAAATTTGACATTTTTATTAATTTTTAATTTAATCAAAACTCAGAACAGCAATCAATGTTACAATGAATTGATATAATAAAATAACAACAACAACAACAATTGTTATTTATCAGGGACAGTAATTTTTATAAAAAACGTTTGATGTACTATGCGCTTACATATATAAATAATATTGGGTTGCCCAAGAAGTAATTGCGGATTTTTCATATAGTCGGCGTTGACAAATTTTTTCGCAGCTTGTGACTCTGTAATTGCATTATTTTTTCTATCAGTTATCAGCTGTTACTTTTAGCTTGCTTTAGAAAAAAGTGTAAAAAAAGTATATTTGATTAAAGTTCATTCTAAGTTTTATTAAAAATGCATTTACTTTCTTTTAAAAAATCCGCAATTACTTTTTGGGCAACCCAATATAAATAATAATAATTCAATACAACAAAGACAATAAGTCTTTTTTTTTAAATTCCCTTGCAATTACTTATAATGACAGATTTTTGTTCCATCTGTCTAGATTTAATGATTTTTTCCTGCATTTTTTTTTATTAATTATAAATAATTAAAAAAAAATATATATGTATAGATATATACAACTGAGCATTTTTTTGCTAAAATTCTCCCCAGTGAATTGATTTCTAGACAGATTATCTGTGAAATTATCTTCCGCCTTGTATGTTTTTGTTTTTTTTTGTCTTAAAGTCGCCTCAGCTTTAGTTCTCTTATCAATTTGCCTGGTGACATGTGCCGACTTGAGATTTAAATGAATGAAATATGACGACAGAAATTTTACGACTTTGCAGTGATAAGACGGCACCAAAACAATAACAAAATATTTGATTTTGCTAATCAAATATTTATTATTAACTAAGCATGCTTGGCAAATTATAGCAAACAAATAAAGAAAAATTTAAATAATGCTAAAAAAGTAAAATTTATAGTAATAAAAAAAAAAAACTAAAAAAAAATAATAAAAATAAGAATAATTAAAAAAGTTATTGGGTTGCCCAAAAAGTAATTGCGGATTTTTTAAACGAAAGTAAATGCATTTTTAATAAAACTTAGAATGAACTTTAATCAAATATACTTTTTTACACTTTTTTTCTAAAGCAAGCTAAAAGTAACAGCTGATAACTGACAGAAGAAAGAATGCAATTACAGAGTCACAAGCTGTGAAAAAATTTGTCAACACCGACTATATGAAAAATCCGCAATTACTTTTTGGGCAACCCTATAAATAATAAAAATATGAAACTTAAAAAAATTAAAAGAAAAATCAAAAAACAAAAAAAAAATAATAAAAAAAATGAGGAAATCGAAAGAAAAAATTAAATAATTAAATAGGTTCGGCCGGGCCGAATCTTGAGAACCCAGGTTATCTTTATCTTGTTATAGACAGAATTGGACCGTACTTCCCGTAGTTGTTGAGAGTCATAACAGAGCACTATATGCAAAATTTCAGCAAAATCGGATAAAAATCGCGTCCTGTAAGGACTCATAGAATCAAATCGGGAGATCGGTTTTAAATAGGATCTGTATCAGGTTATAGACCGATTTAGACCGTACTTAACACAGTTGTTGGAAGTCTTAACAAAATACCATGAACAAAATTTCAGCCAAATCGGATGAAAATTCAGGCTTCCAGGGGGTCAACAAGTCAAATCGGGAGTTTGGTTTATATGGGAGCTATATCAGATTCTTGTTGGAAGTCATAATAAAACACCACGTGCAAAATTTCAGTCAAATCGGATGAAAATTCAGGCTTCCAGGGGCTCAAGAAATCAAATCGGGAGATCGGTTTATATGGGAGTTATATCAGATTATAGACCGATGTGAACCGTACTTGGCTCCTTTGTTGAAAGTCATTACAAAACACTATGTGCAAAATTTCAGCCAAATCGGATAAAAATTCAGGCTTCCTGGGGCTCAAGAAGTCAAATCGGGAGATCGGTTTATATGGGAGCTATATCAGGTTCTTGACCGATTTCGACCGTACTTGGCACAGTTGTTGAAAGTCATTACAAAACACTATGTGCAAAATTTCAGTCAAATCTGACAAAAATTGCAGCTTCCAGGGGCTCCAAAATCAAATCGAGACATCGGTTTATATGGGAGCTATATCAGGTTCTTGACCGATTTAGACCGTACTTGGGATAGTTGTTAGGAGTCATAACAGAACACTACATGTAAAATTTCAGCCAAATCGGCTTCCAGGGGCTCAAGAAGTCAAATCGGGAGATCGGTTTATATGGGAGCTATATCCAAATCTGAACCGATATGGCCCATTTGCAATCCCCAACGGCCACCATCAATATAAAGTATTTGTGCAAAATTTCAAGCGGCTAGCTTTACGCGTTCGACCCCTAACGTGATTTCGACAGACGAACGGATGGACGGACATGGCTAGTTCGAATCAGAATGTCGAGACGTTCAAGAATATATATACTTTATAGGGTCCTAAATCAATGTTTCAAGGTGTTGCAAGCGGAATGACTAGATTAGTATACCCCCATCCTATGATGGTGGGTATAGAAATTTAAAATTCATACAATCGGATATTGTCCGGCTGCAGACCCTATCTGTTTCTATTACAAAGTACCAACCATTTTTTTTTGTTATACTTAGGCAGTGAAATGTGATCCATGGTGAAGGGTATATAAAATACGACCCGGCCAAACTTAGCACGCTTTTACTTGTTTTATTTTTTTTAGTTTGGAAGAAAATGTGTTTTTGCTTTGTAGTGCCATTTAACTGGTTTCCTAGATCGCGATTTCGTTTGGTACCACCAAACCCGTCAGTAGGATTTGTCAAAAAAGATATGGATTCTAGGCTGAAACTATGCTCTTAAGAGTATTTTACTTCTATAGCGCAAGAAAATTACCCCACTTCATTTATTTCTACCAAATGATATCTTTTTTTTGACAAATCCTACTGACGAGTTTGGAGGTACCAAACGAAATCGCGGTCAAATGCCATTACAAAGCAAATAGCACATTTTCTGCCTAACTTAAAAAAAAGCGTGCTAAGTTCGGCAGGGCCGTATTTTATATACCCTCCACCATGGATCACATATCTCGACTTCTTTTCCCGGTACCTTTTTTGTAGGCAAACAAAGGATAAAAGAAAAGAATTGCTATGCTATTGGAGCTATATCAAGTTATGGTCCAATTCGAACCATAATTGAATTGAAGGTTGGAGGCCACAGAAGTAGTCATTGTGTAAAATTTTAGCCAAATCGAATAAGAATTGGGTCTTTTATGGGCTCAAGAAGTGAAATAGGGAGATGGGTTTATGGGGGAGCTGTATCAGACTATAGACCGATTCAGACCATATTTGAAACGTATGTTGAAGAACATGGGAAAAGCTGTTGTACGCAATTTCAGCCAAATCGGATAAGAATTGCGCCCTCTAGTGGCTCAAGAAGTCAAGATCCAAAGATCGGTTTATATGGCAGCTCTATCAGGTTACGGACCGATTTCAACCATACTTTGCATAGTTGTTGCAAGTCGTAACAAAACACCTCATGCAAAATTTCAGCTAAATCGGATTGAAATCGCATCCTCTAGAGGTTCAAGAAATCAAGACCCCAGATCGGTTTATATGACAGCTATATCAGGCTATGGATCGATTTAAACCATACTTAGCACAGATATTGGAAGTTACAACAAAACACCTCCTGCAATATTTCAGCCAAATTGGATAAGAATTGCGTCCTCAAGAGGTTCAAGAAGTCAAGACCCTAGATCAGTCTATTTATCAGCTATATCAGGTTATAGACCGATTTCAACCATACTTAGCACAGTTATTGAAAGTTACAACAAAACACCTCCTGCAATATTTCAGCCAAATTGGATAATAATTGCGCCCTCTAGTGGCTCAAGCAGTCAAGACCCAAGATCAGTTTATATGACAGCTATATCAGGTTATGAACCGATTTCAACCATAATTAGAACAGTCAAGACCCCAGATCGGTTTATATGACAGATGAATCAGGTTATGGATCGATTTCAACCATACCAAGCACAGTTGTTGGAAATCATAACAAAACACCTCATGCAAAATTTCATTTAAATCGGATTGGAATTGCGCCCTCTAGTGGCTCAAGAAGTCAAGATCCAAGATCGGTTTATATGGCAGCTATATCAAAACACGATTAAGGGTATTGAGTTCGTAAAAGCTGCATTAATAACCCGACTCCGCTGAAACTTGAAACAGTGAGTTGTTTGAAGCCTTCCATCACCACACCTAAATATGGTCCAGATCGGAAAATATTTAGGTATAGGTGCCATATAGACCGACCTGCCGATTGAGGGTCTTAAGCCCATAAAAGCCGAAATTATTATCCAATTTCGCTAAAATTTGAATCCGTGAGTTTTTTTAAGCCTTCTGATATCCTACTCAAATATGGTTCAGATCGGTCTTTATTCAGATATAGCTGCCATATAGACCGATCTGCCGATTAAGGGTCTAAGCCTATAAAAACTGCATTTATTACCCGATTTCACTGGAACCGATTAAGGGTCTTAAGCCTATAAAAACTGAATTTATTACCCGATTTCACTGGAACTTGACATAGTGACTTGTAATAAGCCTCCCGCCATACAGCCAGCATTTGGTTCAGATCAGACTATATTTAGATATAGCTGCCATATAGACCGATCTTCCAATTTAGGGTATTAATGCCATAAAAAGCGGACTTGTTGCTCGATTTCGCTAAAACAATGACTTGTATAAAAGTTCTTGGGACCTGAATGAAATATGATACATACCAGCTCCCATTTGCATATTATTATGGATATGATTGTGGAGTTGTTATAAAAGAGAATGGTTAATTTGCCCATTTTCCAAAGTTCGACACTGCAGTTTTAACTTGATTTAAAGCAAGCAATTTAGCAATCGGACGATTTTCAACTTTTATCACAGGTTACCCTGTATGACGAAATTAGTTTACCCCTAACCTATGATGTGGGGTATAAAAAATCTTCTATTGGGTTGCCCAAAAAGTTATTGCGGATTTTTCATGTAGTCGCCGTTGACAAATTTTTTCACAGCTTGTGACTCTGTAATTGCATTCTTTCTTCTGTCAGTTATCAGTTGTAACTTTTAGCTTGCTTTAGAAAAAAAGTGTAAAAAAGTATATTTGATTAAAGTTCATTTTAAGTTTTATTAAAAATGCATTTACTTTCTTTTAAAAAATCCGCAATTACTTTTGGGCATCTCAATAGTTGCCCAATATATTCTGTCAAGATATACATGTATCCCAAATTTCAGAGCTCTAGCTCAATCCATACAGAAAGTATCGAATGGTACCAATAACATCACAGAAAGCACGTTTTTTCCACATCTACTCCACTTCTGGTACGATTTGTTACGGCATATCTGATTTTTTCAAGACTACGATCATATTTAAATGTCCTTGAACATTCCACCAAGGAACAGGGGAATACTTCTCACATATTTATAATATTTAGTAACTCTAGCTATTGCCATTCGTAGACGAAGATCAGCTATTTCGTACTATTTTTCACTTTTTGGTACCTAAATGTACAAATTGTGAAAAAATCATTTAGTCACCCAACACTAATATCCTAGTTTTACCTACATGCCAAATTTCAGCGCTTTAACTCAATCCATAAAAAATGTACCGCACGGTACCAATTGCGGCACAAAACGTACGTTTTCACCATTTTCGCGAACTATTTTAAAAATTTTTTCCACTCCCATTTTTTTCTAGCTCTTCTAGCGCTTTTACCGTTCGGCCAGGACAAACTTTAACTATTTCATGCCGTTAACGTACAAATGTCAAAAAAAGTCATTTAATCATCAAATTTAGGTGATCATAGTATACCTAAGTACCAAAACTCACAGCTATTACTCAATTTTCATGGAAAGTACCAAATAGTACCAATTGTAGCACTAAACATACCTTTCGGTAGGATTTTGGACAATTTTTTTCTTTCCAACCTTTTTTTTTTAAGAGACGCTCTTTGCACCCGACCACATTATTGTAGTCACTTTCCGTCCACAATGAACAAAATTTAATCATTTTCGTACTATTTGGTACTTTTTAGTATCTAAACGTACGAATGTCACAAAACCCCGTCTTATCCCATACCTATGGCCCAAGCCAGCTAGACTATGACCCAGTCAGGTGTCTCCTTTATATAAATATTGAAGGCCACCGTAGCGCAGAGGTTAGCATGTCCGCCTATTACGCTGAACGCCTGGGTTCGAATCCGGGCGACAACATTAGAAGAAAAAAAATTCGGCGGTGGTTATTCCCTCCAAATTCTGGCGGCATTTGTGAGGTTCTCGGCTATAAGGACTCGGCTATAAAAGGAAGGTCCCTTATCATTGAGCTTGAATCGGACAGCACTCAGTGATATGTGAGAAGTTTCCCCCTGTTCCTTAATCGAATGTTCAAGGGCAAATGCGCATTTTACTTCTTATTGATGTAGGTCGGTTGGAATTGTAATGGACCAAATTGGTCCATGTTTACATATGGCTGAACTTTTAATTATACTTCTTGTGCCTCTAGAGGGCGTTAGTCTAATCCGCTAATTGGCTTAAATTGTGCACCATGATTTCTGCTATGACCTCTAAGTATGGTCTGAATCGGTCAATAACCTGATATAGCATCCATATAAAACTATCTTCTTACGGGTTCGTGAGCTCACAATTGAAAAGAACCTATGATTCACCTCCCATTATCTGTTTTATGTTTTTGTGCAAAAAATCTTGACAAATGCGATCCATGGTAGAGGGTATGTAGGATTCGTCGCGGCCAAATCTTTTTATTTATCTTTTCAACTTTTTTTAAAAACATACTTCATTTGTCAATTTATCTCTTTTCTGTTTGCAAACATTTGAACCTGAATTTCTATTTTTTTGGATACATTCTTTCATATAAATGTTATATCTATCACACCACCGATAAACCAGTTTTTGATAATAAATTATTTTCAATGATTGGATAACAGGTTCGTTTATATTATTTGCGAAAGTCTGTTCGCTGTCTATCCAATGAAAATTTATTTAGCAATAATCATCATTATCTTAATTAATTCAAGGCGGTCAACGTCACTTTTTATTTGATTCGTATATTTTTTGATAAAAGTTAAAAGAGAATCTGCTATATCTAAGGGAATAGTATCCAAACTAATGTAAGATTTAAAATGTTTTAGCTTAAAAAATCTTATCTTAAAGTTACTTAATTTTGAAGGTGCGCATCCCAAGGCTGAACGCTTCGCTTCGAATGTTTCTAATATTGAGGAACTTATGCGGTGGTTGGCAAGAGATTTGGCTATGTACAAGGCACCCCATATCCTTGAGCTTAAACTTGTATCATTCACCTCTCATTGAGATGAATGACCTTTAATGGATTTTTTGTTTTGTGAGAAAAAGTTTTTTCGAATTGCTTCTTAAAAGTCTATTTATTAAAAATATTTTTCAAATATTTTAGTTTATTTTTCTCCTTATTATTTTTGTTATTATTTAACCATTGCGCATTTTCTTGCGTTATTATTGAACAAATAATTGATTTTCACATATTTATGTTCATGAAATGTTCATCTTTGGTTGTTGTTTTTTTTTTCAAACATGTTTTCTAAATTTGTTGCCAAATATTTTAAGAAAAAAAGCAAAAAAGAAATGTTGCATATGATATGTGAGTGTTTATGTTTCGTTTTCTGCGAAGCTTCTTCCAACACTTGCCATGAATTTTTCAAAATTGTATTTTTAGCAAATATGCGACGTCTCAAAGTAGACACGAAAAAAATAACAACCAAACGCAGTGGCAACTATTTTAAAAGAGCTCATAAAATACTTAGACATCTAACGAATATGACAGCTGAACGAACAACGAGACAAAATAAAATCACCTGAATTAAGGTTGAAGAGAAATACGCTTTGATATTGCTAACACGTTTTCGATTAATGCTACTATTAGCTATTTTTATTGAAAAAATTATTCGCATAATTTTTAAAAATAAAAATATTTGCGCAATACATATATAAAAAAACAACAAAATCAAATTTTTTTTAATTAGCTTTCTATGCAAAGACCACATATTACTCACAGTATAATATAATACTTATTATATTCCTCAATAAAATCTAAAAATCGATAATATTCGATGCTACATATCGATAACATTCGCCTTCACATATCGATAATATTCGATACCACATATCGATAACATCTGATACCACATATCGATAATATTCGATACCACATATCGATAACATTCGATAATACATATGAAAAATTCGTCATTAAATTAATTGTTTTAATCATTTTCCTATGTAAAGACTATAGATAACTCACAGCAACATATGCATAATAATAATTTTGATATTTCTCAATAAATTTAAAAAACATATCGATACCACATATCGATAACATTCGTCACCACATATCGATAACATTCGATATCACATATCGATAACATTCGATACCACATATCGATAATACATATGAAAAATTCGTCATTAAATTAATTGTTTTAAACATGTTTCTATGTAAAGACTATAGATAACTCACGGCAGCCTATGCGTAGTCATTTTGATATTTCTCAATAAATTTAAAAAACATATCGATACCACATATCTAGCACATTCGCCACCACATATCGATAACATTCGATATCACATATCGATAACATTCGATACCACATATCGATGACATTCGATACTTCACATATCGATAACATTCGACACCAAATATCGATAATACATATGAAAAATACTTCATTAATTCATCTTTGATATTTCTCAATAAATTTAAAAAACATATCGATACCACATATCTAGCACATTCGCCACCACATATCGATAACATTCGATTCACATATCGATAACATTCGATACCACATATCGATATTACATATGAAAATGTCGTCATTAAATTAATTGTTTTAATCATTTTTCTATGTAAAGACTATAGATAACTCACAGCAACATACGCATAATAATAATTTTGATATTTCTCAATAATTTAAAAAAAAAACATCGATACCACATATCGATAACATTCGCCACCACATATCGATAACATTCGATATCACATATCGATAACATGCGATACCACATATCGATAACATTCGCCACCACATATCGATAACATTCGATATCACATATCGATAACATGCGATACCACATATCGATGACATTCGATACTTCACATATCGATAACATTCGATACCACATATCCATGACATTCGATACTTCACATCGATAATACATATGAAAAATACTTCATTAAATTGTTTTAATTCATCTTTCTATATAAAGACTACAGATAACTCACAGCTACATATGTATAATAATTTTGATATTTCTCAATAAATTTAAAAAAAAACATATCGATAACATTAGATACCACATATCGATAACATTCGATACCACATATGAAAAATTCGTCATTAAATTAATTGTTTTAATCATTTTTCTATGTAAAGACTATAGATAACTCATGATAACATTCGACACCACGTATCGATAATACATAAGAAAAATACTTCATTAAATTGTTTTAATTCATCTTTCTATGTAAAGACTACAGATAACTCACAGCTACATATGCATAATAATTTTGATATTTCTCAATAAATTTAAAAAAACAAATCGATATCACATATCGATAACATGCGATACCACATATCGATGACATTCGATACTTCACAAATCGATAACATTCGATACCACATACCCATGACATTCGATACTTCACATCGATAATACATATGAAAATACTTCATTAAATTATTTTAATTCATCTTTCTATGTAAAGACTACAGATAACTCACAGCAACATTTGTATACTAATTTTGATATTTCTCAATAAATTAAAAAAAAAACATATCGATAACATTAGATATCGATACCACATATCGATAACATTCGACACCACATATCGATAATATTCGATACTTCATATCGATAATATTCGATACCACATATCGATTACACATATCGATAACATTCCTTTTAACTTATCGATAATATTTATCAATAATATATATAGATAACGATGTTGCTGTGTTATAGTTTCTTATAGAAATACGTTATCGGTTATTATCGAGAAATATCCTGAGTATTAGCACCTCTTATAATAATGCTTGTTGTGTTACATGAAGATCCATATTTAAATTAAATAAGAGTTATCGATTTCAAGAAAACATAACGTTTTGTTATAGAAAAGAAACGAGTTTTAGAAAGAAAAAAACGACAGTTATAGGAGAAGTTAATAATCTTGATATTTTTCGATAACATACTATTGGGTTGCCCAAAAAGTAATTGCGGATTTTTTAAAAGAAAGTAAATGCATTTTTAATAAAACTTAGAATTAACTTTAATCAAATATATTTTTTTACACTTTTTTTCTAAAGCAAGCTAAAAGTAACAGCTGATAACTGACAGAAGAAAGAATGCAATTACAGAGTCACAAGCTGTGAAAGAATTTGTCAACGTCGACTATATGAAAAATCCGCAATTACTTTTTGGGCAACCCAATATAACGAATTTCGGTAACTTTCGATAAGTCGTTATTTTTTCTTTTTTGACTCGTTTTTCTTCTATACCTCTTTTTTTTATAACAACACGTATTGTTTTCTTGCTTTCGATAACTCATATCAATATTTAAATATAGAAGGTGCTAATAATCTATGTATTTCTCGATTACAGCCGATAATGAATTTCGATAACTTTCGATAACTCGTTATTTTTTCTTTCTTTAACTCGTTTTTTTTTTCTTAAACTCGTTTTTTTCTTCCTATATCTCTTTTTTTTTAACAGCACTTTGTATTTTCTCGCAATCGAAAACTGTAATTTAAATTTAAATATGGACCTATGTGTAAATGGACCATAGTTATAAGAGGTCCTCATACCCTGGTTATTTCTCGATAACAGCCAATAACGTATTTCGATACGAAACGATAACTTTCGATAACTCTTTTTTTTCTTTTTTTTCCTCTTTTTTTCATTTTTATAACGACACGCAGTGTTTTCTTGCAGTAGTTGGATCAATCGAGTGATGCTTGCTCTGCAGTAAAACAAAGTCTGCATGTCAAGTGGATTATCTTTCAATTACGGTGTCCGTCCGTTTGTTCATCAGAGTTTTTGAGAATTTTTATCGAAATTTTAAATAAAAATTCCTAAACTTTTATTACTAAATCCTCCAAATAAATTCCATTGAAATTAATTAATAGCCATAATATATTTTGGTCTTAACAAAATTTTCATTAGTTAAAATTCCGAAGGACCATTAACCCATATTTTTTATAGGAATAGATATTACGTGCAGACTATATATATAAATATATCTTTTTTCGATAAACAAAAATAAAACAAATGGCGTTTTTTTGGGGCTTGTTTGCATGTCCATTTATCCAGCCGTCTGTCTCACGGTCTGTCTGGTTTGGCCTTTTCCTCTTCTCGTATTCACATAGCACACATAATTATGTTGATATCCATGAAACACCCAAAATAGTTTTCAAATGACCTCTCCACCATATTTCCCTTTTGCTTTTCATATCACCCAGCCGGCCATGCTAAGGAAACTCAAAGTGTGAGAGCAAGCAATCAAACACCCCCAATCAGCCAACCCAACAACCATACAAACAGTTGAAAAAACTTATTGGGATAGGTTTAATTTAAATGGTGCATTGCCTTCTAAATGAGCTGCGCCGACATTGTTGGGGCCCGATGGAGGTCATTCAAATTCGGTGTCATTTTCAATATATTATTGTTCCCATTTGCTTGAGAGATTCGTTGAATGGAAAAATTCACAAAGAATATGAACAACATTTCGAATTGTCATTCAAATATAGCATAACTGACAATACTGATGGATGGACGACTCAATGAAATGGATGATATAGTTGACTGACTATAGACAACCCACCAAACCAACTATGGAACAGTGCAGTTTGCATTCAATCTCTTTGTATGAGAATGCCGAGCGTTGACCATTCAATTCACTATGATGATTAAAATGTCCGGGGCCAGTTGGTATATTTATTTAACAATGTGACACTTAACTAGTATTGGAGGTACATACATACATATGTATATGTATTCCTCAATCTGCAACGGACTACTTCGCTATATTCTATGGTCATTATTTGGCTGGACATCATCTATCTATCTCCTATGGATTGTTGCACTTTACATTATTATCACCAATTTGAAATATACACATACAAACGCCTAGACATTTGCTTATACATACATATATTCATATACATATGTATGAATTTTTTTATTTATAATACTATTTGTATGTAGGTCCTCCATTGGGCAATTGCAATCTGCTAAAGGTCTGAGGCGTCGAAATTAAAAATAAATTTGAAATAATCAAGGGGAAAATTAAAAAATGGTGGGGCGTTTATACATACATACACTGGATGTATATTGCAGTTTTTATACAATATGGTGTTGAAATATGGTGGACGGCGCTACGGGCGCTATGGGGACAATTTTTGCATCAATCCTGTATGAATTTGAGGACAATTTTTTTACTGGTCCTATATAGCTTTAAACAAAAAAACTTAATGGAACCTATATCAAACAAAATAAATTATAAGCTTTTATCAAATACTCCTCTTAAGCAACGCCTCTTATATAGCTGTAATGTTTTTTTTTTTATTTTTTTTAAATTCTTTTTATTTTTGCCATAAAACTGTCCAATACTGTAACTAAACCTAATCGCCATCTCTCCCCGTCATTCATATTCCTGATGCTGATGACTGTCTGTGCATATAATTTTGTTGTTGTTGTTGATTTTTTTTTTCTCAGTTCACCCGGCCGTTTTCAATTGAAATCAGTTTTTATTTGTTGGGCGTTCGATCGACAAAATGCACAAAAAGTACCGAGAGCGACGCTTAGTGAATTTTTAATTTTTCTTAAAATCAGAAGCGACGACGGTCGTCATGGCTGAAAACGATTTAAAGTTTATGTTATTTTTTTTGTGAATTTTGTGTTTGTGCGTTAAGAAAGGCAAAATAGAAAAAAAATAACACCCATAAATAACATAAAAATTTATAGACGAATTAACATAGAAATCCGTAATGGTTTTGCGGCTGCTGTTCATAGTGGTGTTTGGTGTTTGGTGCTACAAATAAGGTTACAACCTGCCCACAGCAAAATAGACAAAAAATAAAATAAAAATAATTTGCTAAATTTGAAATTTTGTGTTGTTATTTGCATTGCAAATATTTTTGAATTAGGCGCGAAAAAAAAATTCGATGGCAAATTATTAATGAGACAAGCAATAAAATTTGGTAAAATTTTAAATATTGCAAAAATACAAAAACAAAGTCAGCAGATGGTTTTGAAAAAAGTAAAAATAAAATAAATAAACGGAAATGTTAGCAAGTGACATTTTTTTGGCAAAAACATTATTGTGTGTTGTGTATTTTTATCACGTTTTAGATAAATTTCTAAAAAACAAAAACATTTTTTTATTAAATTTGTTTTTAAGGTAAATAAAAGTCATAAAAAATGGTTATCAAAAATACCATTGGCCTGAATCATTCAAAGTAGTTTCACCTTTTGTTTTGAAAGGGATTTTTTAAAACATTAAAAGAAAAAAGCAAAAACAAAATCGCAACGATCATTGATGATATTGAGGAAATTTTTACTTAGTTTGGAGACATTTTTTGCCTGCTTTGAGGACCTTTTTTGCTTAGTTTGAGGACATATTTTTCTTAGTTTGAGGAAGTTTTTTTTCATAGTTTGGGGACATTTATTGATTAGTTTGAGGACATATTTAGCTTAGTTTGAGGACATGTTTTGGTACCTTCAACGACATTTTTTTGGTAAGCTTGAGGGCATTTCTGCCTATTTTAAGAATTTTTCTTTAGATTACATTTATGACTTAGTAGTTTCACCTCTTGTTAGGTTGTTAAAAGAAAAGAGTATTTTCTGGCACGATTGATAATCATAGTTGTTTCCAAAATTTTCTACAATGTCCTCAAACTATTTTTTGTTTAGTTTGATTTTTTTCTTAATTTAAGGACATTAATTGCTTGGTTTGAGATTATTTATTGCTTAGTTTGAGGATATGTTTTGATTCGTTCAAGGATATTTTTTGGTTAGTTTGAGGGCATTTTTTTTCTTTGTTTGATTACATTTATGGCTAAGTATTTTCACCTCTTGTTAGGTTGCTAAAGGAAAAAAGCAAGAAAAAAAATTATAAACATGTCCCCGAATTTTGGCCATTGTTAGGCCAAGATGTTTCCAAAACAAAAACAGATTCTTCTTTCTTTATTTGTTTATTGTAAATGGTGAAAAGTGTTCTCAAATTATCTACGATTTTTACAATCAAGTATCTTCGCTCCACGATTGATAATCATAATTGTCCCCAAAATTTTCTACAATGTCCTCAAACTAAGCAAAACATAATTTGAGGACTTTTTTTTAGTTTGAGGATATTTATTGTTTAGTTTGAGGATATTTATTGTTTAGTTTGAGGATATTTATTGCTTAGTTTGAGGATTTTGGCCATTGTTGGAGCAAGATGATCCCAAAACAAAAAAAGGTTCGTCTTTCATTATTTGTTCATAGTAAATGAAAAGTGATCTCAAATTATCTACGACTCATACAATCGGATATTGTCCGGCCACGATTGATCATCACAATTGTCCCCAAGATTTTCTACGATGTATAGTAGAAACTTACCCCAAATTATTTGACATTTGTGACTAAAACCGTCTTCAAAATAATCCACGAATTTATGGCTGCAACTAGTTTTTGCAAAAATTGAACAAAACCCAACATTTTCACCATTGATGACCAAAAATTTTCCCAAAATGCTCCTCCATTTACAACGAAACTGTCCCCTAAATTTTCGACTGTGGATGGTAGAAACTGTCCCCTAAATTATCCACTAATGATGGTTACTACTGCTCCAAAAGAATCCTCGATTGATGAGTAATTCACAATTAAACGATTTGTACTTTAAATAATTCACGATTAAAATTTTGCCATGAAATAATCCATGATGAATGATTTGTACTTTAAGTAATTCACAATAAAAATTTTTCACAAGCAAAAAAATATTCACGGATATATTCGTACTTAAAGTAATTCACAGTAATTAAATTTGTACTTAAAATAATTCACAAACAAACAATTGTTTATAAATGTCAACAATTCAATTTTTAGTTAAAATAATTTGTAATAATAATTGTTCTTGAAACAATTCCCAGTTTATTTTTTACTTTAAATAATTCGCAACAAAAATTGTCCTTAAAATAATACACAATTAAATTTGTACTTAAAATAATTCACAAACAAACAATTATTCAAAAAATAATCTACGATTAAATTTGTACTTAAAATAATTCGCAATAAAAACTGTCTTTAGAATTTATTTTGTTCTTTAAATAATTCACTTTAAAAATAGTCCTTTATTTAATCCACAATAAAATTTGTGCTTAAAATAAATCACAAAAAATCGTCTTCAAAAAATTCACAATAAAAATTTTACTTAAATAATTCACAATAAAAACTCAACAAATAATTCACAATAAAAAATTTCCTGAAATTAATCGACGTTTGCTTTCTCCTTAAAATAATTCACAATAACAATTGTCCTAAACCTAACCCACGGTTACTTCGTCCTCAAAATAATTCACATTTAAAATTGTTATGAAAATAGTCACCGATGATATAAGTACTTAAAATCATTAAAAATAAAAATTGTTAAAATAATCAACGATGAAATTTATGCTTAAATCATTCACAATGAAAAGTGTCATCAAAAAAATGAACGATTAAATTTTTATTTAAAATACCTCACAATAAAAATTTGTAATCGAAATAACTCACGATTTAACTTGCAAAATAAATCACAATAAATCAATCGTGTACAAATAATTCACAATAAAAATTTTACTATAACAATTCAGAGAAAACTATCCTTAAATAAATTCACAATTAAAATGTCCTCAAAAAAACACAAGTAATTTCTTCAAAATAATTCACAATAAAAATTGTCCTGAACAAAACCTACAATTACTTTGTCCTTAAAATAATTCACATTTAAATTTGTTTTAAAAATAATCACCGATGACATAAGTACTTAAAATAATTCAAAATAAAAATTGTTAAAACTATCAACGATGAAATTTATACTTAAATAATTTACAATAAAAAGTGACATCAAAAAAATTAACTATTAAATTTTTATTTAAAATACCCCACAATAAAAATTGTTATCGAAATAGCTTATGATCACAATAATAAATCACAATAAAAAATCGTCTTCGAGTAAATCGCAATAAAATTTTTACTTAAATAACTCACAATAAAAAGATCCTAAAATAAATGCAAAATAGAAATGTCCCCAAAAAATTCGCGAAAATGTCTTCAAAATAATTCACAATAAAAATTGACTTCAAATAATTCACAATAAATTTTTTATCCAAATAATTCAGAATAAAAATTTACCATAAAATAATTCAAAATAATTTTTTTTCTCAAAACAATCTGAGATCTATAGTAAAGTAAAAGTAGCCTACATGTATACACCTATTCAAGAATATTATGATTGCTAAAAAACAAATTAGACTTGACTTTGACTCTCAAGCTTTATGTAAAGTGCTAGCATTTTTTTTAGTTTTCATACAGGGTCTATGAAAAAGCTTTGTATACTTTTCTTGAGAATTTTTTCTTTAGGAACCCATCATAGGCGTATATCTGACTTTATATCTTTGGGGACTTAGCCAATTTTTCTCTGCCGCTGCTGTTGCATTGACATATGTTTTGTCTCTCATTTTCTCATTTTTAACAATTAACATCTTATTTATTTATTATATGAAAATATTTAGCTTATTTAACGACACGTTAATTAATTTAATTATTAACAATTGCTAATCTTTTATATATTTTCCTTTTGTCTCATTGCAGGTATGTCAATTACGCAAGTATGTAGACCATTTTCTTTATTGTCCCACAAGTGGCAATTGTGTGCAATGCAATGAACTTTGATAGAAAGGTAACAATGTTGTTATTATTTTCTTTGTAAAAGATTGATGTTTTATATAATTTAATAAGGTATAGCGAGTTCTCCTAGAATTGAGACCCAGTTTCACTGTTTCAATAAACTTTTATATTGTTTCATAATACAATTCCTTCAAGAAAGATATAGAGTTTAGATTAATAATTTATCACTTTAAATGACAGTTTGCTCTGCGCACACCTCTCTTATCTGACAACAACATGGGTAATTAAAAAAAATGTTCCATAGTAATTCATTTTTTTTGTATTAATAAACATGCCGTTGAATTTCAAAAAGGGTTAATCCAGTTTGAACTTTTTTTTTAATCAGTATTTAAATTTCCACATTTATTTTTTTATAGTTCTTTAATCTTTTCCTCTCTCTAGCATTTCCTTCCAAAGTTCACATCTTGCCACCAGTTTTTTTTTTTTCATTTTCTTTTTATCTCGTGACATGCCATAATGGCTCATTGTTTTGTTTGAGTCTTATAATTTCTAAATACAAAGATCACTTTTCTTCGGGTACAAATGTTCTTGAATTATCTATAATTATAGAAGTCATAACCGGTTAGATTTTATGGTTTCTTAACGACTGTTATTGTTATTAAAACAACAGTGGCAAAATTTTGAAAAATTATAAACAAAACAATTACGATTTGAAACATTTCACCTAGAGCACTTGTCCACTGCGAAAGTTCTGTTAAGCTATCAGATCAAAGTTAATTTGTACTCAGTGTAGAAATCTAAGTGGGACAGTTATAAACTAAAAGGGCGAAGATAAACTTCCAAGGCTATTGGCTTGAGGTGAGTTTCATGTAAATTTTGTTGATTATGATTTTTTAATTAGGAAATAGTATTCTATGTAGAAATTGCAATAATGCGAAAAAATCAACTAATGATCAAAAATTAGAAAAAAATATATACATACCCTGTCCTCAAAATAATTCGCGATTGCCAAAGGAAATAGGCCACGATTGCCAAAGAAAGCATGTCCTCAAAATAATCCACGATTGACAAAAAGGATATGTCCCCAAAATAACACACTTTTCTGTAAAAAACATCCCCAAACTTATCAGTGTTAAGCAAAAGAAACATGTCCCAAAAATTGTCCCCGAATTTAGCGCCGATTGCTCAAAAAAAACTTGTTACAAAATAATTTACATCAAAAACTGATGTCCTCAAAATAATCCACAATTGCCGAGGAAAGCCATCCCAAAATAATCCACGATTACCAAAGGGAATATGTCCTGAAAATAATCCACGGTTGTGATGGCAAGCATGTCCTCAATATAAACCACCATTGCCAAGGGAAGCATGACCTCAAAATAATTAACGATTATCAAGGAAGTATGTCCTCCTAATTATCCTCTTAAAATAAACTCACCCCCAAACTATTCAGTGTTTGGCAAAAGGAACATATCCAAAAAATTATCCCCAAACTTAGCGCCGGTTGCCAAAAAACTTGCTTTCGAAATTAATTACAATATTTAAAGGAAGCTTGCCCAAAAATTTATTCCAAAACGAAAAAAATTATAATTGCCAAGGGAAGCATGTCCCCAAAATAATTCACGATTGGAGAGAGAAGCATGTCCTCAAAATAATCCACAATTATCAAGGGAAACATGTCCTCAAAGTAATCCACGATTGGCAAGGGAAGCATGTCCCCAAAATAATCCATGATTGCCAAGGGAAGCATGTCCTCAAAATTATCCACAATTGGTAAGAGAAGCATGTCCTGAAAATAATCCACGATTGGCATGTGAAGCATGTCCTCGAAATAACCCACGATTATTATAGGGAAGCATGTCCTCAATATAACCCACTATTGTCAAGGGAAACATGTCCTCAAAATAATCCACTATTGTCAAGGGAATCACGTCCTCAAAATAATCCACGATTGCTATAGGTAAGCATGTCCTCAAAATTGCCAAATGAAGCACATCCTCAAAATAATCCACGATTGCTATAGAAAAGCATGTTCTCAAAATAACCCACTAAAGCCAAGGGAAGCATGTCCTCACAGGAATCCTCGATTATCACGGCAAGCATGCCCACCAAGTTATCCATGATTGCCAAGGGAAGTAGGTCCTCAAAATAATCCACGATTGGCAAGAGAAACATGTTGGCAATGTAATCCACGATTACCAAGGAAATCATGTCCTCAAAATCACCCACGATAGCCAAGAGAAGAATTTCCTCAAAATAGTCCACGATTATCATAGGGAACATTTCCTCAAAATAATCCTCGTTTTTGTAAAAGAAACTTATCCCTCAACTAATCCGTGTATGGCAAAAGAAACATGTCCCAAATGTGTGCTTTACCTCTAAATTTTTTCCAAATCATTCAAAAATTTAAGTTTTTTGGGGCCGTAGAAGACTAATCGGGAGATCTGTTTATATGGGAGCTGTATTAGGTTACAGACCAATTTGAACCATACTTACCCCAAATATAAGAAGTCATAGCAGAACACTAGGCGTAAAACTTCAGCTAAATTGGGGCTTGATGAGATGTCAAATCGGGAGATGGGTTTATATGAGAGATATATCAGATTATAAACCGATTTCGATCGTATTTAGCCCGGTTGTTGGAAGTCTTAACAGAACTTCACGTGCAAAATTTACAGAATATTGTCCGTCTATAGACCATTTTGTTCAAGGCAAACTGTGTGATGTTATAATACAATAATTCTTAAGGAAATTTGTTCTCATAAGTATCGTTAACTTCTTCAGGGAGTAGTCCTCAAACTTATACTTTCAAACAATTCCCAATGAAATTTGTTCTTATACTTGTAAGAAACCAAAACCGCTTGAAGCAAATTGTCCTCAAACTTATGCAAAATGTCCTCAAACTAATGTAAAATGTCCTCAAACTAATGTAAAATGTCCTCAAACTAATGTAAAATGTCCTTAAACTAATGTAAACTGTCCTCAAACTAATGTAAAATGTCCTCAAACTAATGAAAAATGTCCTCAAACTAATGTAAAATGTCCTCAAACTAATGTAATATATACTTAAACTAATGGTAGTGCCCTCAAAATACCTCAAAATGAAATGGGCCAGGATTAGGGTGAGGTTAAGTAAGAATGGTTGTCCTTTACAGGCTCAGACAATTTTTATGTTCATTGTGATACCACAGCAGCGACAAAACAACACACTGGTGAGAATCATATTACGACCACCGTTCTATCAATCAAAGCACACTACCAACACAGCTACCCGGGCGCCTCAAAAATGAAATATGTCCTGAAACAACGTTGTCATTTCGAAAAGGACTATTTTCCCCCAAAATACCTAACTGGAATCAAAAAAAAATTTTTTTCAAAAATTCAAAATTTTCAAAGCAAAAATCTCACAATGTATACTACAAAACTGTTTTCTGCACAAGAAATTTTTGTTTTTGTTTTAATTGTATATTTCTAGGCTCAATAAACACATACCAAAAAAATCATATCGTCAATGTATTTTGATGGATCGATAAATTAATACCATAAAATCTAAATTATTAATGCTCTATTTCGTTTCAAAAAATTTTACCATTTGTTTAATTTCAAATGGCGTAGATTAAATCGATTTGTTTTGTTATACACGTACTTGGGCAAAACTATTTTCATACATGGTTATTATCTCGGATGGTATATTGAAAACAAAACAAAAATAAATGACTGTGGCAGCATGCAAAAACTAGCCATAAAAACATTTAAGCAAGAAATTTAGTAATGGGAGGATTTTTTCAAAAAATCCAAAACCAAATAGGGGTTATCAAAGAAGCCCTTAGAAAAAATAAATGGCCATTTGTCGATAACTGTCTAACAACCATAACACATACCACAAGTTTCCCCCCTTCATGGCAACATTACAAACATGCATAATTCTTCGTCTTCCAATTTCCATAATAAAATCATAATTTTTTTATGTATAAAAATATAAGGAATTTCTACTCCACTTCTTTTCCCCATTTTCCTTTTGACGCCATCACAAGCTCCATTAAATGAAGGGCGCCTCAATGGCTTCCACAACGGTCTGGCTGCATGTTGAAAATGTTGTTTCGTTGCATGCCACATGCAATTATTCTTCGTTATCGTCTTATATTTTAATGTAGTCTTCTGTTTTTGTGCTGTTAAGTACTCACCTTTGGGAATGGGAAATACTACATGGCAGCATAATAAATTTTTATTATAGCCAACATATTTCCCAGACCTTTTTATTAAGGGAAATCTTCAAGAACATTAAAGAAAATACAAGTCGAGCATGTCTGCATACGAATACATAAATATTTCAAATATTTGTTGTGTCTTATTTCCGAGTGGGAAAACAACACCAACTGCATGGCATACAAAGGCTATAGAAAACTTTAAGGGCATTTAAATATTTTTAGCATAGGCTAATTATAGTCGCACTCTTATACACATGGCGAAGATGTTCATTCTCATATGTTTAAGGGACATTGTATTAATCGCATACAAGTTTTAATGTTGAGAAGACAAATTTTCTTAGGGGTCTTCTTCATTTCCGGTTGATGTAGGGGAATGTTGATATTTGCTGTTTCCATGTGTAAATGTTAAGTCTAAAATAAACATGAATTAAAATGGTTTTACAAATTGTTCAATGTCTGGAAGCCCCAAAACATAATTATTTTTAGGCACGAAAATAGTTTTAAACATTCAAGCTACAAATACAATTTAATTTTTAATCAGAAAAACTCTCCCAATAAAAATATTTTCCCGTAAAATCCACAAAAATGTCCCAAAAGCTTTTCCCGTTATAGAAATAATTTCTACTATCATCGTCAAATTGGAATATATGTTAAATTTCGTCAAATTCAGCATTACTTCCATTTTACTTAAATAGAATTCACAAATTTAAATAGGATCCACACATAAAAATTCCTTCAAAGAATTACATTTTGAAATGCTATTTTGGTATATTATCTGGAAATAATTCTCCTAATTACGAATAGTAAGAAAACTCATCAGCTTTCATATATTTCCAAATAGAATCCACAAAAAACACAGCATTTAGTATCTACCAAAAAGGCGCGAAAATAGCTTTAAATTTTTAATCGGAAGAACTCTCCCAACACAAAGATTTTCCTGTAAAATCCACAAAAATACACCAAAACATTTTCCTGTTAAAGAAATATATTCGATTATCATGGTCAAATTGGAAAATATGTTCAATTTCGTCAAATGAATGGAATCCTTATATTTTAATAGGATCTACACATCAAAATTCCTTTAGAAAATTACCTTTTGAACTACCTTTATGGTATATTGTCTAAAAATAATGCTCTTAATTGCGAATAGAGAGAAACTCATCAAATTTCATATATTTTCAAATAGGATTCACAAAAAAACTATATATAAGATCTACAAAAAAGGCCCCTCCCTACACTTTTTTTGATAAAGAAATATTTAAAAATTTCTTCATCAAAATGTGAATTTTTTCAAATTCGGCATAACTTTCACTTTTTTAAATAGAATCCAAAAATTAAAATAGGATCCACGAAATAAAATTATTCTTAGTAATTATCTGTTTGTATGGTTTATCGCCTAAAAACTCTATTCTCAATTACAACTAAAAGGAAATTTTTCAGATTTCATCTATTTTCAAATAGAATCCACATATTATTGGGTCCACAAACAACCCGTCTTAGCTTTTCCCGTTCAAAGAATATATCAAACTTTATCATAAATTTGTAAAATTTGCGTTAAATTTTGACAGTTTCAGCCTAATTAAAATTTTTTTAAAATAAATTCCACAAATTAAAATAGTATCCACAATAAAAATTTATTTTAAGCAATTACCTTTTGATTCGCTTTCATGGTTTACGTCTTAAAAGCTTTGAACTTTATTCATAATAATAAGAAAACCATAATATTTCATATATTACCAAATAGAATCCACAAATAATAGAAAATATTTCAAATCAAATCCACAAATAACCCGCTTAGCTTTTCTCGTTCAAAGAATATTTCAAATTTTTTCGTAAACTTGTAAAATATGTAAAATGTTATAAAATTTTGCGTAATTTAAATTTTTGTTGAATGGAACTACAAATTGAAATATTATCCACAACATAAATTTATTCTTAGCAATTACCTTTTTAGCCGCCTAAATAGATTATCTTCTAAAAGCTCTACCCTCAATTCATTATAATATGAAAGATTTCATGTATTACCAAATAGAATCCACAATTAATAAAAAATATTTCAAATAGAATCCACCAATAAGTCTTTTTTTTTGTTTTGATAAAGAATTATTTGTATCTCTCATCGTCATAATGTAAGTTATGTTAAATGTTGTCGAATTCAAATTCTAAAATTTGAATTTTCTTTAAAATACAATCCGCACAATAAAATTTCTGTTCGGATTTATCCTTTGTTCTGCTTTTGCAGTTAATCACTATACACAACATATTTAAATACAAATAATAAGAAAAACCACCAAAAATTTTCAAATAGAATCCACAAATACGTTGCACGAACTTTTCTTGCCTAAAAATATTTAAACTTAAATGTTTATATATGAGATATGTGACATTTTATCAAAGTCATCATTACATTCGCTTTTTTATATAGAATCAATTTTTAAATACAATCCCCAAAATAAAATTTTTGTTAGGATTTACCCTTTTTGCTGCCTTTGAAGTTTATCGCTTTAGAACACTACCAAATTCCATAAATTTTCAAATAGGATCCACAAATACGCGGCATTAACTTTACTTACCAAAAAAATATTTAAAACTTTAAATTTTAAACATAAAACATGTAACAATTTATCAAATGTATCATTACATTCCCTTTTTTATGTAGAATCCACAAATTGAACTAGCATCCACAAATAACAATTCATTTTTAGGGATTGTATTGTAGCTGCTTTTGTGGTTTATCGCACTACACTCTATTCAAAATACTAAGGAAAATCTTAGATTTTATATATTTCCCAATAGGTTCCACATTTGATATAAAATTTTTCAATATGATCCGCACATAAATCCACAATAAGTCATTTAACTTTATTTTATTTTAATTAATTATTTTCAATTTTGTAACCTTAAACTTGAAATAGGATCCACAAACTAATTTTTTTCTAGGAATTACTTTTAAAGCTGATTTTATGCCTTATAGCCATCAATAACTAAAATCAATTTCGGGTTATAAGAAACAACCTTTGAATTCCTACATTTCCAAATAGGATCCACAGTTTGTTAAATGTTGCTTTGATGCTTTACTTATTGCCATTGGCAATCTCAGACTTCATTGACAAAATGCACCAATACCAGATTGAATTTTTGGGGATTTTCCCACGTTGTGATAAAATTAAAATAGGATCAACAAAATAAAATAACTACCATAAAGTTTTAATACCTACAAAAATTATCTGCCGTTGCAGAAGTTAAAGTTATACATCGAGAAAATCACATTACATAACAAATGGGATCCACAAATTTAAAATTTATTATGATTTTATAATTTATAGACATCACTAACTACACTAAATTTCAGGTAATTAGCAACAACCTACAAATTTCTATATATCCAAATAGGATCCACCATTTTTCAATTGTCATTTTGATACTTTACTTATTGCCATTGGCATCTCTCAGACTTCATTCACAATAAACATTAATACCAAATCGAAATTTAAGGGGTTTTTCCCACGTTATGATAAAATTAAAATAGGATCCACAAACTAACATAACTACCACAAAGTTTTACTACCTAGAAAAACTATATGCTGTTGCAGTTGTTAAAGTTGTACATCGAGAATATCACATTACTTGGCATACATTTTCAAATGGGATCCACAAATTTAAAATTCTTTTGTACCAACAAAAAAGTATCAAATTGTGGCGAATTTATATTTAAGCAGCAAATCCCATGTTTTGCGTTGGTATTAAAATAGAATTAGAATTACTTTTTAAGGTTCACAGCCATTTAAAAAACAAACTAGTTTAAGTTTTTTGCAATAGTTTTGCTTCTTCATGCCTTGAGCATAATTTCAGATTTTTTCAAATAAGTTCCACACTTAATAAGTCCGCAACAAAGATAGATAAAATGTTGAATAAAAAGTAAAGTATTAATATTTTGGTATTAGCTTCAACTTTGTTTCTATTTATGCATTCTATAGCGTAGGAAAACCCATTTTTTATGCTATGTGCTTAATACGATCCACAATGTGCATTTCAAAAATTAATCGAAGAAGATACAACGTTGGGGTAGATAGCAAATTTTATTGTTTTAATTCGCTTTATAATTTAGTACGAAACATTTACTTTTGGGCGTAGAAGTAATTCTTTTTTTTTCTTTATATTAATGCTATTTCTTAGGTATTTTTTAATGGCCTGCAAACTTAGTAAGTCTCCAAGTAGGAGATGTAAAATGTTATGACCAAAAACAAATTTTATCAGTTTAAAGTGCTTCATAATTTAATATGAACCATTTTTTGGCATAATAATAAAGAGTTTTGCAACCCAATTCTTGCATATTTAAATATATTTAAGGATAGGGTATCTTTTGCTACTATTACAAATGCAAATTACTTCTCTAAGCCCACCGTTTGGTGTCATAAGTTCGCTTGGGGATATATTTGTGTTGCCTTTTAAATAAATATGCTACTACCAATAACGAAGAACCCCTTCGTTATTTATCACCTTTCTTTTTCCCATTTTAAATAGCCTTCTCCTAGCTGGCAATCCTCCCTCTTCAACCTATTGTTGAGTTCATGTCAACAACATAAAGTGCAATTACTCAAAAGGTTGATTGCTGAACTAACTACCTTTACCCCTAAAACTCAACCACAATCCTTTGTACATCACGCCACCTGCAACCGATAGCAACCTAGCAACAATCGGTTGAAATAAAATAAAACGTTGGGGAAAATTTTAAGCGAGTTCCAAAGAGTTCAATATTTTGAATACAAATAAATAAAAACTACATGGTGGAAAAATTGCCTCTAAACTTGGAATTGGTTGGAATATAATGTCAGATTCTACAATATAATAATAATAAATATGTTAATGGAGATTTGAAATAAATAATATAAATATATATTTTCTACATATATAGAAAAAACATTAAAATGTTATTTACAAGAATTATTTTTTTCCCTTGCATTTCTAAAATTGGCTACAAATCGCCCTCCTTTGTTTTTCTCTGCTACTTACCTACAAACGTCATAATTCCCATGTTGTAATACTAAAATTATGGTTTCCCTGACATAACATTTATTTCAGCCTAAATCTTTTCTGTCACCGACAAAGAAGAATATTTTTTCTATAAATTCAAACAATTTCCCCTTACAGAAGTAAAGGGCTCAATTGCCGACTTAACGACGAATCTGCTTGCATATGTTTGTGGAAAATGTTTATTTTTTATTGCCATTTAAGTTGACAATTGTGTGACTTTTATAATTTATAGATTTCTTGGTTTTCATTAAAAAATATGTCCTGTGTCAATGTTTTTTCTGCTTTTATTTAAATAGCCTTTCAAACTTTTGCTTCTATCGCATGATAGGGGGTGATAATGCAAGTGTATTAAGCTTTGACGGTATTTTGGTGGTGGTTTCAATCCTACGTTGCACAATCCAAGCCAATCCAATTACCCACCGACTATATAGGGATTGAAATGGTTTAGCTTGTGCTGTCCATTTAAACCCCTTGAGCTGCTCACATTACATGCCTGAAGGTAGCTAACATGCAAAGGGCTTAGTCCCCAAACGCCAAACATAAGACCTTTGATGTTTATTGTCTCGTATGCTGATCCCTTAGGAATAACGAGTGGGTGATTGCTTGTTCTTTTGAAGACAATACAATTTTATTGATTTTTGGTTATACAAACTCAGAATAAGAATCAAGCCATGGTATGCTAACTAAAACAGCAATATACATTCAAGAAAAATTAACTGTATGAAATTTAAAATACACCCAAAAAGACATTTTGTTAAGGACATTTTACAAAAACACATAAAACTTCAGGAATATATTATGAGAAAGACATATAATGAATAATAATCGGATCTAAAATTTGGTTTTTGGCCAAAAATGTACAAGAAAATTCTTTGAAAGTTGAAATAAATGCGATCCACAAAGGTTCACAAGGTCTATTATCTGGATTCCTCATCTTATTTTTATAGAAAATGATTTAATACGATCTACAAAGGTGTAGTGTTAAAGCCTTACACTCAGAACAAAAATTTTTGGACAAAAATCGAAATATTTTTAAATAGGTTCCACAAGCCATATTTCCTGAAAGATAACTTCTGCATGTGCTTTTGTTAAAAAGTGTGATGTAATTAACCAAAAAAGCGACTAGTCTAGCAATTAAAAAAAACTTTATTTTTTAAATAGGTTCCACACATTAAAAATTGAGTTATTATCCTTCTTTCAAAGCCTAATATATAGTATTTATTGAGATATAGATTCTATAATTATTATTTTCAAATAAAATACGAATTTTAGAACACGGTTATAAACTACACATTTTTAAATGGGTTCCACACGCTACACCGCCTAAACGATAACAAATATAATATTTTTGTAAGATAGAATATAGAGAAACTAACTGTATAATAAAAAAAAATATTTGCAAAAAGGTTCAAAATCAGTTATATTAAATATTTTTAAATATGTTCCACAAATCATAAAAACTTAACTTAAGGTTTTATGATTCTTTTATGGAGGAAAATTTCGCATATATTAAGGAAAAATATTTGCATAAATCGAAATTTTAAAAATTTTTAAATAGGTTCCACAAGCCATATTTGCCTAACTACAATAGTTAAATTCCTTTTTAAAGAAGAAAAAATGTGAAATGACCTTGGTTGAGAGGTTCTGCAGTAGTACGGAAAGTAACGATAATTATCAACCAAAAAAATACTAAAATCCATTAACCACAATAGGATCTACAAGTCTTATTGTCGAAAAGCAAACTCAAATTTTATGGAAACAATTTAAAGTAGTATCAACAAGATTTTACCTAAAACAACGGTGATAAAAAAATATTTTTGAAAAAATATCCTATTCAATTAAACAAAATAGGACCCAAAAGTCATATAATCAAAATGCAAAAATGTGTTTGGTGGAAAGTAATTCAAATACAATCCAAAACGTTTATTTCGTTAGGCAACTGCATTCAAAAATTATTTTTTGAGGAATTGATAATTGTTTTACTAGAGTATCACAAACCACATTGATAACCCGAAATATTTAAAATTTTGAATAGGTTTCACAAGCCACACATGCAAAAATTGTATATTGTTGAAAAAGAGAAAATGAGGGATTTCACAGGTTTAAAGGTTCTGCATTTCTTTGGAAAGTTACTCAATTTTCAACAAAAATAGACCCATTTTCATAAACCAAAATTCGATCCACATGTCGAAAAGTAAATACTAATTTCATGGAAAACAGTAAGGTTATTGCAAAAAAAAAAATTATTTTTTATAAACGTAATGATTTCTTTCCGCATAGATTCTATATTGTCAACCCAAAATATTTAAATTTAAAAAACACCCAATTTCATAAACCAAAATAGGATCCACAAGTTCTATTATCGGAACGCGAGCAATAATTGTATGGAAAACAGCTTGTATTTACTACAAGGTATTTTCATAAGCTAAAAATTATAAATCATTTTTTAACTGATTATATTACTCCAAATGGGTTCCACAAGCCATTTTTCAATACGAAAAGTTTAAATTTTTAAATAGGTTCCACCCGCCATTTTTTTTTTACTTTTACTTTTTATTAGAGTTTTTTGTAGTAATATTTTATTTAAACCATAATATTATTTATTTGGTTTTATTGATTTATTTCATATCATTTCATTTTATTTTCGGTTAAATTATTTTTTTATTTTTATTTAATATTAATTTATTATGTTATTTTATTTTTTTCTTTTAATTTCTGTTTTAACATAAAACTTAGTTTTTTTATTGTAATTTATTGATATTTATTTAATTTTGATTTTTATATTGTATATATTTTTAATTTTATTTTATTTCATATAACATTAATTTTTTATTTTATTATACTGTATTTTATTTCTTTAATAATATTTTACTTTTTCAAAATTTTTCTTAGTCACCCTGTGTTTTGCGTCCAAAAAAGCGTTCAACTGGAAAGCTACCTACTGTAATCATATGTTTCTGCTCATAGATTTGCAATTTGTTATGAATGAATGAAAGAAGAGCAAGAGAGAGCAACCAATACCACAAGAGTAACTGAGTGAACTAACCTACTCTCACTCTCATTAATAACGGTGGTGAAAACAACAGCCATTGCAAATCTTATTCCAATTGGATTCTACATGTAAACAACAAGAAAAATAAACAAAATTGAGACTGCCTTATTAAATCCACTAGAGAATTATTCAACTGTGGTGGAAATTTAATTGAGGGTTTTGCTACTGGTTGATTGTGTTGCTCTCCTTCTTACTTTTTCTTTCTCTCTTCTATCTCTCCACCATTGCTAAGTGGAACATGTATTTGTTATGCCATCATCATGAGGTGTACTCGCGTACTTAGAGCATTCGACCACAAACATAGTATGTATGTGCAAATTTTCTATTTAAATACCAGAGAGTGTATGAAGAAATCATTTGAAACGTATACGTGAGACATGAGACGAACGCAAAGCGATGAAACCAAACAATCAGCTTTTTTTCTGTTATTAATTTAAGTCAGAGCGAATAGAATAAAAAAAAAACTATCTGAAACATGCAGAATTTATTGTGTATTACAACAACAGATTGAGGGAGGTGTATATAAGAGGGGCTGTTCAGTAATTAAGGTAGTGTGGGAATCTAGGGCAAATGGGTTAGATAAACTGCCATGAATAATCCACTAAGGAATAGGGGATACTTCTCTCATTTCAATGAGGTTTATGCAGATGAAAGGTTTATGTTCAATGATAAATGGCCTCATAGCGACACCATTTGGTAGAGAATACTGAGTGGCTATGATCCTCGATATGACAAGGCGGGTTATTGGCGTCTTTAAATGACCCATGGCCCTGTTCCCGTGGCGATCAGTCCTTTGGACCGGAACGAGCTTGCTCTCCTAAAATACTTGACGAGGATCGCCACCTCCACATGAAAATGTGGCTACAACAACAACTTTGTAGAGAAGTCTTAACGCGACAGGATACTTTGCAAATGGGATAGATTTGAACCCAGGTGTTCGGGGTCATAGACGGACATGTTACGGTGGCCAACTATAAAAACTAAAAAAATATAAAAATTATATGCTTCGTAAAAATGTACATCAATTTTTAAGTTTAGGGGGTTTTTGATTTCCATTTTCTATTTCCTTTACCTAAATATATTTCACTTTGTTCCAATATTTTAGCATTTTGTGTCTTTGCATTCTTTTTTTTAACTTTAAAATAGTTTTATGATTTTTAGAATATACTCCAGCTAGAGATCATTTTGGCCTTTCTTTTTGAAATTATTTTTTGTTTCCTTAATTGTTTATCTGCCCTCTTGTTTTTTGCCATTCTTTGTTTGTATTTTCTTTTCTTTTTCTTTGCCATTGTCTTTTTGCTGATGATGATGGGGGATATTTTTTTCTTTTTATTTCTGTTTTACTTTCAATCTGAGTTTATTTTTTTTCTGCAGGGCTTAGCAAAAATGTACGCTGGTGTATGAGCAACACAAAAAAATGAAACGGGAAAATGTAAACGTTGCAACTTTTCGCCTCAGCTTAGTGACTGGTGATGATGACAACACCAGCTCTTGTAAGGACAGACAAGGAAAGCGTTGCCTTGCCTAAAAACATAGGGTTTCATACATTTTGAAAGTAGTGGTAATGTGTCTTGGTTGCAAAACTTCGCATTGCTGATCGTTGGTGCATAAGTGTCATCAACGATGGGTATGGGGGATCGTACTTATTCTACAAAAGCATGCAGTCAACAGATATGCCAACAAACATACATTGTAAATGCATGGCTGGGCTTTTGCTGTTGTTGTTATGGTTAGTTTTCTTCACCTTCACCTCTCCAGCCGTTTTGTGTGTGAACATGCCTTTGTTGCTTTGCTTGTCATTTAAGTTGTATGGTGGTATCTCTGTATTGTATTGCTTTGTATTAAAGGGGTTGCTGGAATGACCAGCTGAGGTAAAGAGGGGTAAGGTGGGCTAGCTACGGTTGCGGCGGCTGCTGCTGCCAGTTGTGCTACTACTCATTATGGTGGTGTAGATTTTTATTTTCATTTGCCTCTGTGTTTATGGTATGAGTTTTTAAAACACTTTGCGTGTGCAAGCCTAAACAGTCCAATTCGAGCTGTTGATGTGTAACGACGACGAAGAAGACGGCATACGAGAAAAAAGCATCAAAACAAAAATGACGACGGGTTGCTAAACATGGTATTGCAAGTGCAAACATAATGTGTGTCTAAATAACGGCATCATAATTAAATATCAAACGAATTTTTTTTTAATAAAATTCAGTGCCAAAAATGTCAATAATAAGAAAACGTGACTACAAAAACAAAAGTAATTTAAAGATCTGAGAAAAAAAGTGAAACAGAACTAGTTTTTTTTTCTATAAAGGAGAAAAATGTCTTAAAGCCAGATACACACCACAAGCCACATGAATATTTTTCTTTTTTATGTTTGCCCCTCTCTTTCTTGGCGCTGTAAACTACACTTATAACAGCTGTTATGAGCAAACAGTAACAAAGTTCAGAGAACGCAAAAGATTTGAAAGAAAAAGTAGAAAGAGAGAGAGAGAGAGAGCGAATAACGAAAAAAGAAGTCTTTGTCTTATACTTCCAGACAATATGACAAATAGACTAGACAAACTGCATCTTTGATCCCTCATTGGCATAGAGTAGAGTCGTAGAGACCAAATTATACTTGAAAAATAAATTTTAACAAAATTCTAGGAACTTTCTAAGATTTGATGTGAGCAAACAAAACCCCAAATGAAAATTTTTATTGGGAAAATAATGAATTTTCCCAAAAACAACAACATTATCTCATAAAAATTTCCTTTACTAATGGGGGACTCACAAAATTCCTTGAAATTTTTAATGGAAAATAAACAAAGGCAAAATTAATAAATTAATGAAAAGTTGAAGAATTGTTGCTACACGCGTACGCCATGAAAACATCAAATAACCGTTCTCGCTGCTTGTTTATGAGATTTTTATTTTTGCAAGTCAATAAAATGCAACAAAAACCAAAGACCTCATCCCCGAAAAAGAAAATAAAGACAACTAATTTGGAAAATTTTCCTAAGCAAATACTTTTTGCATGTATTGCCAGATAATGAAAATTAGGTTTTGTTTATATTCTAAGCTGCAATGTCATAAAAGATAAAAGAAATTATATCAACATTAAACAGAAACTGTAAACATTTTTGTTGTCTTATCGATAATTATTTGCTGTTTCATTTGGGGTCTTAGCCACTGTCAATTAGTATAAACAAGCTTATGTCTAAGGAAGGGCATATGGTCCTGGGAAATGATAGCCAACGCTCTTTACCTAGTTTTAAGAAAGATTAACTGAACTTTACCATTTACTCAATCACGTGTTATAAAACAAAAATTTTGGGAAAAACAATAGTGATAACATGAAATACAACCAAGTCGCGATCATTGAGTATTCTGAATGTCGAAAAGCATTAATTGAGTATAAAAAATGTCTAAAGGCTGTTAAATTCAAAATTGAGTGGTTCCTTCAAAGACGTCTCAAACAAGATTTAAAGACATAAAGTCAACTATATACCCTATGGAAATTTCCATCAATTTCAAAACGCGTGAAAAGGAAATTTTCTACTCTTGTGTCAAGTCCTCGCTACACTACGGGCATGCGACTCCTAAGCTTAATAATGACATGCAAATATGCATAAACATATCTCTCAGCTAAGATGAGATCTTAAGGATGGAACTATCCTTGTAGGCTAAGCAGACGACATCGCTGCAGTCATACCGGCAAGAAACGCCGAGGAGGCACAGCATAGGTCTATACAGGCCATGAACCGCTCAAGAACTTTGCTACACTAACGTGGACTAGAGTTGGCCACACACAAAACTGAATAAGTACTGCTAACCAGACAGGGAATCCTCCGAGTAATGAACACGCGAGTCGACAACGTAGTCATCACTACAAAGAAAGCGATAAATTACCTGGGAATGCTACTATCAGACTTATGACAATCATAGGCGAGTCATTACCTAAAAAGAGAGAAACTCTAAATGGAAGCTTGTAATACCATGCTCTAACATGTTTGCGCAATCAGAGCAGATAGTCTCCATGTCAGCGAACCTCGGCAGCCATACCGGCAGGAAACACAGAGAAGGAACAGCGCAGGCTTACACAGGCCAAGATCCGGTCTAGAACTTTACTACACTAGAGTTGGCCACATATAAAACTGAATTGACAATTGAGTAGTTTTTTAACTTATGTTAGAAAAAGTACGTCTTATGCATAGTGTGATTATTTATAGGCCTTGATTTATATGGCCATTGATGGGGTACAAAGCTCTGGGCTCAGATATGTTGATACCCACCAAAAAAAAAAGTGGATAACTGACCTACGGTAGGTAAGTGCCCCAAGTGGGCCTCTTCGATTTTCATTTTCCCCGATCCTTGTCTATCTTTAGCAAAGGATTTCTTCAAAACATGGGGCACAGGGAACAGTTTCCAACGATCTTGTTCGGGAACAGGAAAGAGTGACTTGATGATCTTGGCCAAGTACACGACACCCAGTATTTTTAACTTTTCAGCATCAAGTAGAGAAGTGTACTACAAAATGTCCAAGAAAATTTCCAATTTGATGTTTGCAAAAAAAAAAGTTGCGTAAAAGAAGATTTCGTAGGAAAATTGTCGTGTGAGACAAAATTACTTAGAAAATTTGTCGTGTGAGAAATGGTTTCCTTGATCATTTGCTATATGACAAAAAATTTCTGAAAGAATTTGTCTTGTGAGACAACATTTTTTAGAAAATTTGTCGTGTGAGAGAAAATTTTTTAGAAATTATGTCTTGAGACAAATTTTCATAGCAATTATGTCTGAAGACAAAATCTCTTAGAATTTATATCATGAAACAAAATTTCTTAGAGAATTTGTCCTGTGAGACACAATTTTTTAGAGAATTTGTAGTGTGAGACAAGATTTCTTTGAAATTTTATCGTGTGAGAGAAAATTTCTTAGAAATTTTTCGCGCAAGATAAAATTTCTTAGAAACATGGTAGTGCGTTACAAAACTTTTTTCTAGAAAATTTTGCATATGATACAAATTTTCTGAACAAATTTGTCTTATGAGAGATTTTTTAGAAAATTTGTTGTGTGAGAGAAAATGTTTTAGAAATTATGTCTTTAGACTAAATTTTTTTATGGGCTCGAGAGAAAATTTCTTAGCATTTATAACGTGAGACAAAATTTCTCAGAGAATTTGGCGTGTGAGACAAAATTTATTAGAGAGTTTGTACTGTAAGACAAGTTTTTTTTTTCAAATTAGGCGTGTGAGAGAAAATTTCTTACGAATTTGTCTTGAGACAACATTTCATAGAAAATTTTTCGCTTGAGATACAATTTCTCAAAAAATTTGATGTGTGAGACAAAATTTTGTAGAAAATTTGTCAAGTAAGATAAAATTTCTTAGAATGTATGTCTTGAGACAAAATTTCTTAGAATATATATTGTATGAAGCGAAATTTCTTCGAAAATTTTGTAGTGTGAGACAGAATTTCTTGGAAAATATTTTGTGTAAGATAAAATTTCTAAGAGTTTGTAAAATTAGCAAAATTTCTTAGAAAATTTTTCGTGCGAGGCAGCATTTCTTTGAAAATTTGTTGTGTGAGTCAAGATTTCTTAGAAAATTTGCCATAAGACGAAATTTCTTTTAAAATTTTTATGTATGAGACACAATTTCTTGAAAAAGTTGTCGTGTGATATACATTTTTTTTTTAAAAAATTTGTCGTGTGAAACATAATTTCTTGAAAAAAATTGTCGTATGGAACAAAATTTCTTAGAGATTTTAAATGTGAGCAAAAATTGTGTTGAAAATAGCATAGAGTGACACAAAATTTCTTAAAAATTTTCTAGCATGAGACAAAATTTCTTAAAAAAAAACATTGTTGGAAAATTTGTCACGTAAGAGAAGATTTGTCATAAAAGTCGAAATTTCTTAGCAATTTGTCGTATAAAGCAAAATTTCTCAGACAATTTTGTAGTGTGAGACAACATTTCCAAGGTATCTTTTAATTTTAAACCCACACTTTTCCCCATTTGCTTTTATTATTTTTGGACATTTGCAAAGGGGGAATTATCTAAAACTAGACTCTTTGGTCGTTTTATGTCTTACCCATAACATTTCGATAGCTTGTTATAAAACGTGCTTTTTTTATTATTATCTACAAATATACCAGTTTTTATCATTTCTTATTATGAAGATTTAGAGTATTTGTATGAAGTACCTTAAGGGGTTATGTGATCTTTAA